>NW_025900495.1:0-36772 GCF_022539505.1 Lolium rigidum | reverse complement strand
GAATACTTACTCATTGAATGGCATAGTGAGGTGCTTATTTATATCTCTTTATGATTGCAGCATGTTTGTATCACAATTTATCTATGTGCTACTCTAGTGATTTGTTATTAAAGTAGTTTATTCCTCCCGCATGTGTGCAAAGGTGACAATGCGTGCACCGTGTTAGTACTTGGTTTATGCTATGATCATGATCTCTTGTAGATTATGGAGTTAACTATTGCTATGATAATATTGATGTGATCTATTCCTCCTACATATGCATGAAGGTGACAAGTGTGCATGCTATGCTAGTACTTGGTTTAGTCTCGTTGATCTATCTTACACTAAAGGTTACTTAAACATGAGCATTATTGTGGAGCTTGTTAACTCCGGCATTGAGGGTTCGTGTAATCCTACGCAATGTGTTCATCATCCAACAAAAGTGTAGAGTATGCATTTATCTGTTCTGTTATGTGATCGATGTTGAGAGTGTCCACTAGTGCAAGTCTATTCCCTAGGCCTTGTTCCTAAATACTGCTGAGTTACTACTGCTTGTTTACTACTGCTGCGTTACTACTACTGCGTTACTACTGCTTGTTTACTGTCTTACTGCGTTACTACTGCTGCAATACCACCACCATCAACTACACGCCAAGCACTTTTCTCGGCACCGTTGCTACTCGCTCATACTTATTTATACCACCTGTATTTCACTATCTCTTCGCCGAACTAGTGCACCTATTAGGTGTGTTGGGGACACAAGAGACTTCTTGCTTTGTGGTTGCAGGGTTGCATGAGAGGGATATCTTTGACCTCTTCCTCCCCGAGTTCGATAAACCTTGGGTATCCACTTAAGGGAAACTTGCCGCTGTTCTACAAACCTCTCGCTCTTGGAGGCCCAACACTGTCTACAAGAATAGAAGCTCCCGTAGACATCAAGCACTTTTCCTGGCGCCGTTGCCGGGGAGGAAAGGTAAAAAGGCTCTCATACTACGGTCTCGTGTAAAGTATTTTTCCGGCGCCGTTGTGTGTGTGCTCAAAGCTATTTCCTTTAGATCCCGCAATTGCATCTTGTTGTTTCTTGTTTACACTAGTTTGGCATAATGTACAAGAGTGAGCTTCTTATTCTATTTCCTGATTTAAAACATGGATTGTTTGATGCGAAAATTAAAAAACCTATGAAATCTTATTTGCATGCTGGTAGTACTATTAGTATGAACGCTTTGAACACCATTGTTGATAATGATATAGAAAGTTCTAAGCTTGGGGAAGCTGGTTTTCATGATCTTTTTAGTCCCCCAAGCATTGAGGAGAAAATTTTCTTTGATGATACTTTGCCTCCTATTTATGATGATTATAATGATAGTGGTCTTTTGGTGCCACCTACTATGGAGAGTGAATTTGATTATGATTACAATATGCCTCCTATATTTGATGATGAGAATAATAATGATAGCTACTTTGTTGAATTTGCTCCCACTACAACTAATAAAATTGATTATGCTTATGTTGGGAGTAGTAATAATTTTATGCATGAGACTCATGATAAGAATGTTTCATTTGATAGTTATATTGTTGAGTTTGCTCATGTTGCTACTGAAAGTTATTATGAGAGAGGAAAATATGGTTGTAGAAGTTTTCATGTTACTAAAACACCTCTCTATGTGCTGAAATTTTTGATGCTATACTTGTTTTATCTTCCTATGCTTGTTACTTTGCTCCTCATGAACTTGTTTATTTACAAGATTCCTATGCATAGGAAGCATGTTAGACTTAAATGTATTTTGAATTTGCCTCTTGATGCTCTCTTTTGCTTCGAATACTATTTCTTGCGAGTGCATCATTAAAACTGCCGAGCCCATCTTAATGGCTATAAAGAAAAGAACTTCTTGGGAGATAACCCATGTGTTATTTTGCTACAGTACTTTGTTTTATATTTGTGTCTTGGAAGTTGTTTACTACTGTAGCAACCTCTCCTTATCTTAGTTTTGAGTTTTGTTGTGCCAAGTTAAGCCGTTGATAGAAAAGTAAGTACTAGATTTGGATTACTGCACAGTTCCAGATTTCTTTGCTGTCACGAATCTGAGCCCACTGCCCTGCAGTAAGCTCAGAAAATTATGCCAATTTACGAGCATGATCCTCAGATATGTACGCAACTTTCATTCAATTTGAGCATTTTCATTTGAGCAAGTCTGGTGGCCTAATAAAATCCATCTTTACGGACTGTTCTGTTTTGACAGATTCTGCCTTTTATTTCGCATTGCCTCTTTTGCTATGTTGGATGAATTTCTTTGATCCATTGATGTCCAGTAGCTTTATGCAATGTCCAGAAGTGTTAAGAATGATTGTGTCACCTCTGAACATGTGAATTTTTATTGTCCACTAACCCTCTAATGAGTTGTTTCGAGTTTGGTGTGGAGGAAGTTTTCAAGGGTCAAGAGAGGAGGATGATATACTATGATCAAGGAGAGTGAAAGCTCTAAGCTTGGGGATGCACCCGGTGGTTCACCCCTGCATATATCAAGAAGACTCAAGCGTTTAAGCTTGGGGATGCCCAAGGCATCCCCTTCTTCATCGACAACATTATCGTGTTCCTCCCCCGAAACTATATTTTTATTCCACCACATCTTATGTGCTTTACTTGGAGCGTCTCGTGTGCTTTTGTTTTTGTTTTTGTTTGAATAAATTGGATTACATCATGCTTGTGTGGGAGAGAGACACGCTCCGCTGGTTCAAATGAACACATGTGTTCTTAGCTCATAATATTCATGGCGAAGTTTCCTCTTCGTTAAATTGTTATATGGTTGGAATTGGAAAATGATACATGTAGTAATTGCTATAATGTCTTGGGTAATGTGATACTTGGCAATTGTTGTGCTCATGTTTAAGCTCTTGCATCATATACTTTGCACCTATTAGTGAAGAATACATAGAGCATGCTAAAATTTGGTTTGCATAATTGGTCTCTCTAAGGTCTAGATAATTTCTAGTAAGGTGTTTGAACAACGAGGAAGACAATGTATAGTTTTATAATGCTTGTAATATGTCTTTTATGTGAGTTTTGCTGTACTAGTTCATACTTTTGTTTGCTTCAAACAACCTTGCTAGCCTAAGCCTTGTATCGAGAGGGAATACTTCTCATGCATCCAAAATACTTGAGCCAACCACTATGCCATTTGTGTCCACCATACCTACCTACTACATGGTATTTCCCGCCATTCCAAAGTAAATTGCTTGAGTGCTACCTTTAAACAATTCAAAATTTATTACCGCTTATTTGTGTCAATGTTTTATAGCTCATGAGGAAGTATGTGGTGTTTATCTTTCAATCTTGTTGGGCAACTTTCACCAATGGACTAGTGGCTTCATCCGCTTATCCAATAATTTTGCAAAAAGAGCCGGCAATGGGATTCCCAGTCCCAAATTAACAAACTAAAAATAGACACTCCTCCATGGTATGTGATTGTTGGACGGCACCCGAAGGATTCGGTTAGCCATGGCTTGTGTAAGCAAAGGTTGGGAGGAGTGTCATCATAATAAAACTAAAATAAAAAGGTACTCCTTCATGGTATGAGATTGTTGGCAGTGCACCCGAGGATTCGGTTAGCCATGGTTTGTGAAAGAAAGGTTGGAAGGAGTGCCATCCAAAAATAAAATAAAATGGGAGCCGCTCTTTGAAGGTTTGTCCGGCAAGGGGGTTAGAGTACCCGCTACCATTCGTTGACAACAACAAACACCTCTCAAAACTTTACTTTTATGCTCTCTTTATGTTTTCAAAATCAAAGCTCTAGCACAAATATAGCAATCGATGCTTTCCTCTTTGAAGGACCATTCTTTTACTTTTATTGTTGAGTCAGTTCACCTATTTCTCTCCACCTCAAGAAGCAAACACTTGTGTGAACTGTGCATTGATTCTTACATATTTGCATATTGCATTTGTTATATTGCTTTGCATTGACAATTATCCATGAGATATACATGTTACAAGTTGAAAGCAACCGCTGAAACTTAATCTTCTTTTGTGTTGCTTCAATACTTTTACTTTGAATTATTGCTTTATGAGTTAACTCTTATGCAAGACTTATTGATGCTTGTCTTGAAGTGCTATTCATGAAAAGTCTTTGCTTTATGATTCAGTTGTTTACCCATGTCATATACATTGTTTTGATTGCTGCATTCACTACATATGCTGTACAAATAGTATGATCAAGGTTATGATGGCATGTCACTCCGTAAATTATCTTTGTTATCGTTTTACCTCGCTCGGACGAGCGTAACTAAGCTTGGGGATGCCGATACGTCTCCAACGTATCGATAATTTCTTGTGTTCCATGCCACATTATTGATGTTATCTACATGTTTTATGCACACTTTATGTCATATTCGTGCATTTTCTCGGAACTAACCTATTAACAAGATGCCGAAGTGCCGGCTCTCGTTTTCCGCTGTTTTTGGTTTCAGAAATCCTAGTAACGAAATATTCTCGAATCGGACGAAATCAACGCCAAAGTTCCTATTTTCATCGGAAGCATCCGTAACACCCGGAAGGACCGCAGGGGGGCCACAGGGCCACCAGACGCCAGGCTGGTGCGGCCATAGGGGGGCCGCGCCGCCCTATGGTGTGGCCCCCCGTCAGCCCCTCCCGCGCCGCCTCTTCGCCTATATAAATCCCCCGGATCGAAAACCCGATACCAATTGACGAAACCCACGTAAACCCGCCGTAGCCGCCGCCATCGCGAAGCCAAGATCCGGGGACAGGATCTCCGTTCCGGCACGCCGCCGGAGCGGGGAAGTGCCCCCGAAGGCTTCTCCATCGACACCGCTGCCATCTCCACCGCCATCTTCATCACCGCCGCCGCTCCCATGAGGAGGGAGTAGTTCTCCATCGAGGCTCGGGGCTGTACCGGTAGCTATGTGGTTCATCTCTCTCCTATGTGTGTCAATACAATAATCTCATGAGCTGCCTTACATGATTGAGATTCATATGATGATGCTTGTAATCTAGATGTCATTATGCTAGTCAAGTGAGTTTTACTTATGTGATCTCCGGAGACTCCTCGTCCCACGTGTGTAAAGGTGACAAGTGTGTGCACCGTGTGGGTCTCTTAGGCTAGATTTCACTGTAATACTTACTCATTGAATGGCATAGTGAGGTGCTTATTTATATCTCTTTATGATTGCAGCATGTTTGTATCACAATTTATCTATGTGCTACTCTAGTGATTTGTTATTAAAGTAGTTTATTCCTCCCGCATGTGTGCAAAGGTGACAAGTGCGTGCACCGTGTTAGTACTTGGTTTATGCTATGATCATGATCTCTTGTAGATTATGGAGTTAACTATTGCTATGATAATATTGATGTGATCTATTCCTCCTACATATGCATGAAGGTGACAGAGTGTGCATGCTATGCTAGTACTTGGTTTAGTCTCGTTGATCTATCTTACACTAAAGGTTACTTAAACATGAGCATTATTGTGGAGCTTGTTAACTCCGGCATTGAGGGTTCGTGTAATCCTACGCAATGTGTTCATCATCCAACAAAAGTGTAGAGTATGCATTTATCTGTTCCGTTATGTGATCGATGTTGAGAGTGTCCACTAGTGAAAGTCTATTCCCTAGGCCTTGTTCCTAAATACCGCTGAGTTACTACTGCTTGTTTACTACTCGCTGCGTTACTACTACCGCGTTACTACCGCTTGTTTACCGTTTTATCGCGTTACTATCGCTGCAATACCACCACCATCAACTACACGCCAAGCACTTTTCCGGCACCGTTGCTACTGCTCATACTTATTTATACCACCCGTATTTCACTATCTCTTCGCCGAACTAGTGCACCTATTAGGTGTGTTGGGGACACAAGAGACTTCTTGCTTTGTGGTTGCAGTGGTTGCATGAGAGGGATATCTTTGACCTCTTCCTCCCTGAGTTCGATAAACCTTGGGTATCCACTTAAGGGAAACTTGCTGCTGTTCTACAAACCTCTGCTCTTGGAGGCCCAACACTGTCTACAAGAATAGAAGCTCCCGTAGACATCAGCGCCCAACCCCCCTCTCTCCCCAAACCCTAGCGGTCTCTCTCCTCCACCACATCCCGCACACTTAAGCGAAGCTCCGCCGGATTTCTCCACCACCACCGACACCACGCCGTCGTGCTGTCGGATTCAAGAGGAGCTACTACTTCCGCTGCCCGCTGGAACGGGAGGTGGACGTCGTCTTCATCAACAACCGAACGTGTGACCGAGTACGGAGGTGCTGCCCGTTCGTGGCGCCGGAAGCGATCGTGATCAAGATCTTCTACGCGCTTTTGCAAGCGGCAAGTGAACGTCTACCGCAGCAACAAGAGCCTCATCTTGTAGGCTTTGGAATCTCTTCAAGGGTGAGACTCGATATCCCCTCGTTGCTACCGTCTTCTAGATTGCATCTTGGCTTGGATTGCGTGTTCGCGGTAGGAAATTTTTTTTGTTTTCTATGCAACATTATCCAACAAGATATAGCGGATACGCTAATTTCAGAGATAGATCATGACCATGGTAGTGACCAATATTCAAGGTGACGATGATTTGATTTTGCACTCGGCCTTGAACAGAGGTACTAGTACGGTCTCACAATTTTTTATCATTATACTTGGACCTTAGCGAAATTCAAAATCTCATAGCGGCAAAACTTCCCGCCTACAAAATACAAAAATTTCACACACTTCCAAATTCCCATTCTACCCCCGTGGAGATGACGACACGAGTCGGTTGGTGGGGGGTCTGTCCCGTCATTTTTTGGATCACCACCTCCCTAGCCCGGAAACCATCCCAAAAAAAATTCATTTCCCTCAGACCACCCACCGGAACTTCCCAAGTCCCTCTCTCCCACCTCCACGACCACCGCACCGAACATCCCCGCCGGACTTCCCTGGCCTACCCGAGCCCTCGCGATCCTCGTCATCCGGCTGCCTGCCGGAGCCGCTTCATCGACGCCGTCATCGACCGGACCGGATCATCCCCGCCGAACCTCGAAACCATATGCTCATCTAGCAGTCTACCGCAGTCGCTTCAGCTTAGCCGCTTCGCCGGATCCGTCTTCCACCGCATCGGATCTTGCTCACCGACACCGCTGTGCATGAACCGGATCTGCTTCACCGGCGCCGTGCATGATCTAAACTCTTCTACTCGTCGCTTTTCTATTGCTTGCCTCGCAAGTTCTTGTTTAATCTTGGGGGAACCTCGTTTGTGCTAACGACGCGCCGTTACTTTTTTGCAGATGAGATGAGTAACCATGAAGTGTAATGGCCGTCTCTCCAACCCCAAGTATCGCATGTAGCGTACTTCATCACCGGATCTATCAACCCCAGGAAGATCTGTTGTGACTCCCACAGAGTGCTTCTCCTAATGTAAGTCCCTTGTTTTAGCGCCATGTTCTATGTTCAGATGCTTGTTTGTCTGAAGCTCTTTTAGTTCATTCCTAGCTATGACCGTAACACGTTGCTATTTTCAACTTCATTGCTAACTTTAAGCGATTGAATATTTTGGTTTGCATTCCCTGCTCTGTAGATGTAGCCATCATAACTTCTATCTTGCGCAGTCGTTGTTACAAAAATTATAGGTATTATAGTAACATCCTCGTTATTATTTAGTTCATGGCCAATTTTAAGTAATTGCACATGTTGGTTCGCATTCCCTGCTCTATAGCTTTTGGCATCGTAACTTCTATATTTGGTTTACATTCCCCGCTCCGTAGATCTAGCCATCATAACTTTATCTTGCTCGGCCGTTGTTACAAAAATTATGGCCTCGCTACTATGTTGTTTGTGCCAATTTTTTACTCCATGAACATGTTGGCTTGCATTCCCTGTACTACAGGTGATGCCATTGTTTTGTATCTAGTTCATTGTAAGCTAACAAAGTAAGGACTTAGTTTGGCATGCTATCACTCGCTATCTAGCCTCGTAGTACAAATAAACTTGTCATACTACTAGATAATAATTTTGCGTGCCATCTTGTTCTTCAAAAGCTGCATTATTGACTTGTTTCTCTGACTTGGCATGACGCTCACATATGGAAAGCTGAACATATTGGTTTGCATTCCCTCTTATACAAGTTCAAAGGTGATCCCACTATATTCTGTATCTGGTCCATCCTAAGCTCAAGCATTAACTATCCTCTATGTGTTGCTCATTACAAGTTTATATCCCGAAACATCTTGATTTGCATCCCCTTCACTATAAGTTCAGGAGTATTATTTAGTTCACGGCCAAAATTAAGTAATTGCACTTGGCACATGTTGGTTCACATTCCCTCCTCTTTAGCTTTTGCCATCGTAACTTCTATTTTTGGTTTACATTCCCTGCTCCGTAGATGTAGCCATCATAACTTCATCTTGCTCGGCCGTTGTTACAAAATTTATAGCCTCGCTACTATGTTGTTCATGCCAATTTTGTACTCCCCGAACATGTTGGTTTGCATGGGACTCGACAGTAGTAAGTCTCGTCGTTTCATTCTAACATGCTCGTTATATTGGCTCGTTGGTATGCGGCATGCACTCTTTGTTTGCTTATTGTGCGCATTACAATGATCTTGTTATAACGACGAAATGATGAGTTCCAAATTCTTTGGCAAACAATATTGCAGTGTCTTTGCGTTTCCATTGTTGTCGTCTTAACTTGTAATGTCTTTGTTTCGGATATAGGTGCCTGCATGGACAACTTAAAAGATTGCCGGATCGCTTCATTGTATTGCTAGGTTTAATTACCATTCAATTTCTCTCGGGTTCCGTAATATTTTTTCAAAGCCTTGCAGTTCGATGTAATATTTAGTTAGTTTTTATAGTTCTTTCGCGCATTTTTTCTTTGGTGCTTGTGGTAAGTGAGGCTATCCGACGTAAATCAATGCTGCGTAAATATTCTCGCATCTAAATCACGAATTCCCATCCCTTAAACGGCCCAATTAAGCGAAATCACATACGTGCCGGCCCGCAAAATCCTAAAGCGCCTTTTACGCCGCATATAAACAAGCAACTAAACGGGCCGGCCCACTTACTTATTGGGCCAGCCCACTTGATTTACTCGTGGACCCCACACTTTTATTGGGCCGGCCCACTTGCTTTAAGGGGGACCCCACCCACTACTGGGCCGGCCCACTAACTAGTTGGGCCAGCCCAATTGCTTTTGTGGTGGTCCCCACATACTAAACGGGCCGGCCCTTTAAGACGAAAGTGGGACCCACCTGTGTTTTTGGCCCGGCCCACTAGCGTGTTGGGCCGACCCACTTGCTATATTGTGGACCCCACATACTAAATGGGCCGGCCCGTTGACAGGAAAGTGGGACCCACCTGTGTTTTTGGCCCGGCCCACTAGCGTGTTGGGCCGGCCCACTTGCTATACGGTGGACCCCACATACTAAATGGGCCGGCCCTTTAATAGGAAAGTGGGACCCACCAGTGTTTTGGCCCGGCCCACTTGCTATATGGTGGACCCCACATACTAAATGGGCCAGCCCTTTAACTGGAAAGTGGGACCCACCTGTGTTTTTGGCCCGGCCCACTATCTTATTGGGCCGGCCCACTTGCTATATGGTGGACCCCACATACTAAATGGGCCGGCCCTTTAACAGGAAAGTGGGACCCACCGGTGCTTTTGGCCCGGCCCACTGGCTTGTTGGGCCTGACCATTTGATCAAATGTGGACCCCACGTACTAAATGGGCCGGCCCGATAGCAAGAACGTGGGACCCACATGCTAATTGGGCCGGCCCAGTAACTTCTTGGGCCGGCCCAGTTGCTTTAATGTGGACCCCACTTTGTAAATGGGCCGGCCCGATACCGAGAAAGTGGGTCCCACATGTCTTGTGGGCCGGCCCTTTGCATGTTGACCGGTCAATCGAGTGCATTCGGCCCGCCCACATGCTTAGTGGGCCGACCCATTAAAGTTTTGACCAATCAACCTTAGAGGTTAGGCCCGGCCCACGTAACTAATGGACCAGCCCGGCTATATAGTTGACCGGTCAAACTAAGTCAGCTGGCCCGGCCCGCAAACTTAATGGGCCGGCCCGCTTAAGACGTGGCGAGCCTCGTGTGGGCCTACCATCTACCACGGGGTTTCAGCCGGTTAACGCCGTTAAGTGCCGGCTAACGCGCGTCCGCCACGTGTCGCCTTGCATGACGTCGGCAATCAACGGGCTCCCGGAAACACTTGGGCAACGGTCCGATTTTCCGTGGCGGAAGGGCGCCCAAGCGCGACGGACCGAAAAAATCGTCGTAGGACTTTGCCTGACGCAGTTTCGACAACAGAACCCATATCGTCGGGTTAGGCCCATAGGCGACGAAAAATACCCCTTAGCGGACGATTTTGAGACGTTGTCTGTCAGAACTTTTCTTGTAGTGTTATGCAAGCACTCAAGAATTCTTGATTGTAGTCTATTAGCAGCAAGCTTAGTCAAAAACTTAACACAAACATTGGTCAAAGAGATTGGCCTGAAATCATTCACTGTCAAGGAGACCTGCTTCTTTGGAACCAATGTGATATAAGATCCATTTATATTTTGTAGTTTGATTGACCCATTATGAAAATCCTCAGCCAACTTGTAGAAATCTTTTTTAATGATAGGCCAACATTTCTTCAGGAATAAACCATTGAATCCATCTGGGCCAGGTGCTCTATCAATTGGCATTTCTTTCACCACATCATCCATTTCCTTTGCTTGCCATCCACTTGGGATGTGCACTGATTTGTTTGCTATCATTATGTAATCTGCCTCCTAGGAGGATGTAAATAAAAACCTATCTTTTCAATGAACTTAAACACAAAGCTCATTTGCATTTTCTTGAAAAAAAATCTCAAACAAAAAACAGAATGAAGAGAAACAACTGAAGAAATGGAAACAAAATATTACTAAAGAAGGAATAGTGAGGGATAGAAGATGAATTCAATGTACTGGTATAGTGAGTTGCTAGTGACTGAAGAAAGAGAAACTGACTAACTGAGGAACTAAAGAGAAGTTGAAAACTGAAAGAAAATGAAAAAGAATGAAGAGTGACAAGGAGAAGAAGAAGTAGAATCAGAAAAATGACAAGGGCTGAAAAAAATAAAAAGTAAAACAAAGGCAAGACTGATGAAGAATGAAAAAGCGAATAAATGAAGACTGAAGAAAGATATTGTGATGACTCGACATAAATATAATAAAAAGGATAACAAGTGTTATACTCAGTTTTGAAAGTAAAATGATGAAAGAAAGACTTAGAAGAGTGACTAAGAAAGTAAGGAAGTGTGACTGAGAAGGTAAAATGATGACACATGGCTGGAAACAATGAGAAAAGAAATAAAGGAAATGAATGACAAGGCAGATAATTAATCTGATATATTGGTCGACCTTTTATATTTTGCTAATCTCATGCATCTTTTGCCTAAAGACATGATGTTGAGAAGTAGTCTGTGACCTAGACGAGTAAGCAAATAAATGAGCACAGTCTTCCACATTCCCTTCCCCGAAGAAAATTTATAGCTTGCAATTTACAGAGCGAATATGCATATGTATGTAGCATATAAAGCAGGACTTCTCTACCCCGTCTATTCATGCACTGCTTTGCTCGCAATTTTTTAATTTTCAACGTTGGATGAGCCGCAGCCAGACACATTGCCTGAATGAGGATAAACAGCACGACATGTCAAACATATCAAACTAATCTGAACAAAATGTGCACCAAAGCATGAGAACATCCATATTAGAAATGGAAGTTATGTATCCTTATCTTAACATGAATCATCCAGTCATGACTACTGGTTGTCTGCCTCAAATTTGCCTCTGTAGTAGTTCTAAACCGTAATGGTTACTGTGCAGATTAAGTTGTACTAAAATTCTCTGTAATACACGGACCTGAGGGTATAGCTGGCCGTTACCAATTATTGTACAGTATTACATTTCCATACATCCCAAAAGGAAGTAGTTGTCTACTAGAAAGTGGCAACATGATAATTGCAAAGCTCATAACTGAATTTCTCACTGAATTGTATATCAAGTATAAACTGAAAAAACAGAATAAGCACAGAAAATTGAAAAATGCAAAGTAGCATGCTTGCAGATGATACTTAGGTGCAGAAATTTGTTATCTACGGAGTACGGACAGATTTCATCTAAACTAATCGGAGGATTTGTTTTTTTTTTTCGAGGTTGACGGGGGGGAAAAACCCCACCGCTTGTTGCATTCCATCGAAAGTAGCCTGGAAGGCCCATGATCTTACAATCAGATTGGAGATATTACAGGGGGATACAAGGGAGAAGAAGACAAATAAAAGACAGAAAAGAAAACAAAACTAGAAACAAGGGAACACAAAGGAAAGGGGAGGTTAGCATTCGAAGCCAACCGAACCCCTCGGAGGACAGCATCTCAAGGAGCGACCACCACGACTTGGCAAGGCGAGCGACGGGCGAGGACCTGCAGAACCGAGACCAAGCACAGTCGAAGGGCGTCGGATAGCCGAGACTGGGGCGACGACACCGGTGTGCCGACTCCATGGTCGAAGGGCGATGCAGAAACGAGTCCCACCACAAGGCACGACCAAAAGCAAAGTCGCAACCAGTACACCACCTTGAGAACCTCAAGTCGACAGCCAAGGAGGATCTCCGGTGAGAACCTCAACACCAAAGGCAAGCAACCCTCGGAACAAGTAGTGGAATACGTGGAGACCGGACGAGAGCACACGAAGAATCGTCACCGGCACGGTCGAAGGGCGTCGGATAGCCGAGACCGTGCGACGACACCGGTGTGCCGTCGGCGTAGCCGAAGGGCGTTGTGCCGCCGAGACTAAACACAGTCGAAGGGCGTCGGATAGCCGAGACTGGGGCGACGACACCGATGTGTCGCCCCCGTAGTCGAAGGGCAACGCAAGCCGAGGCCACCCCGGGACGTCGACGTAGCACTGCCAGGGCCACCATGACCACAGCCTCTTCCTGCAAGGAAACGAGCCGAGGGCCGGCGAGAAGACGAGAGGCGATGCCGCCCGACACAGGTCAGGCTCCAAGACGATGCCTCCAAAGAGGAACAGCGACGCGAAGACGACGCCATCGCCTGACCCGGAGGTCAAGGATTTCTCCCGGAGCACGAGCTGACAGGAGCAGCACAAATGTGCAACCCACACAGCATCAGAGCGAGCCGTCCTCACCACCTCCGCAGCGCTAAGGAAGAGAAGCGGAGGGTCCTCCCCATGGCAGATGGGCAGCGGGGTAGCCCAGACCCGCAGGACGCCGCCGGGCCAGATCTGCCGGGCGAGATCTTCCGCAGCCGGGGGAGTCCGGCCAGGACCCGGAGCAAGCCGCCATCCACAGGCCATGGACGCGAGGAGCAGAGGCCGCCGGCGCCATGGCGGCCGTGGGCACGCCGCAGCCGTGGGCGGGCCTCACGCGGGGAGACCCGAGCCACCACGGCGGAAGGGGCGGCGTGACGGCGGCGGGGAGCAGCAGCCCGAGCGGCAAAGCCAGCAGCCGGCGGAGGGCGTCGGCGGCTGGGACGAGGATTTGTGAGCTTACATCGGCTAAAGTTGTGCAAGCAATGACATCAAACACAGATCAAACTGAACAAAACTACACCGTAGCCAGAGCCCATTTGCAGCTCAACATTGCAGGGCCAGTTGCTATCTTTGAGAACCTCTACTTGACGACAGAAATAAATCCAGGACAAGTCGATCGAGGAGTTGATCTTTGAACCGTGGCTAGGTGGAGTTGTGCAGTCCTGCCGCCGCCGAGAACATGAAAGGAATTTGGCGCTGCCGAGATGGGCAGGAGCAGTATGTGATCGGCCGCCACAACGGCTGCCTCGCACGTTGGGATTGCCGCTGGTGGCTAGACTCGAGTGCAGATCGCGGTGACTGAAAAGGCAGTAGGCGTGGCCGGGGTGTTGGGGACGTATAGCGGCAAGGGCACACCGCACACTGTGCATGAGGGCGAGGAGCCACTCCGCCTCGATCAATTGGGACTGGTGTTGGATTAAGAATTGGACCGACGGTTCGCAACCAGTCCGACTCCAGTACCGAACATTAACAAAGGCCTCAAGAAGAGAAGAAAATCACAGACCGATCAGTGTCCAGATCTCAATCCGAGTTCGGTTGTAATTCGATTCTATTGGGTGGTTTCTCCGCTTCGAATACCAACACTAATCCCGGGGACCCGAGTCTCCTCTTCTATATACTAGTGGAATGCCCGTGCTTCGCCACGGCTCCCTATCTTATTTCTAGTGTCACTTGTTATATGTATAAATAATTCACGCAGTGAATTATGTGAAGTAAACTAATAATTATTTTAAATATTATGTAGGTTTTTCTATGTACATAAATATTTCTTATATGGATGTACATTATAGTCTGTCTTAAGTGACACTCGTCAAATAAAAAAAACTTTCTTAAGTGACACTATATGAATGTAAATTACAGACTATATTATAATATTATACTTCCAAATCAGTCCACAACAAATAGTTCTGGATATAGTCCATTCCAAAACGTGTAGGGTCATATGTATTGTGGAATTAGGAACTCCTTACAATAGAAATAAATACACATCACAAAAGATACAAATATATATGGAATTATTCTTTCCTAAAAGTATACGTCCCAAAACTCTAACTAACTCGCCACACAAATAAAAAAAGTAAAAAATTAAAAAACAAAAAATAAAATTAAATGTGTGTTCACAGTCACTGGTATGCATAATCTCTCCAAACTACTGACTACATCCCTTTCTCTTCATCACCTAGTGGTCACGCTTATAATTTTGGCAAGCCAAATAGCTGAATTAGGTTCATCTTAAGTATATCCATACGGATCAGAAGAGCATGCTAAATCAAAGGATCATACAAAAATATAGATCTTTCTCTGCTATGGTACTCGTAAGAACCTAATTACAATAAATAAATAAAATAGGTCTTTCACAAAAATCTACATAAATAAAACTTCCAACAACACAATTGCATATCGTCTCCCACTCACCTCCTCGTATCCAACGGTATAATTCATAACACACCACATCCCTACAAATTCTCGAAAGAAAAAATAGAGTTTGATAGACGAGTTGCCGCGCAGCGAGCGTCCTCTCTTCGACAGCTGGGTGGCGACCTTCCAATCATCTATAAAATGGAAGGACAAGCTATTGGTCGTCTTCAGCGGCACGGCGAGCTCACCCCTGCCAGAACCAGCACGAATGACATTCCCCTCTCCAGTGGATACGGAACTCAGAAAAGGCATGCTGCCAGGCAACAGTTGATGAGCTGCACCATAAGAGCATCTCCACCGGCAGCCTCCAAATAGGCGCCAGCAGGAGCGCCAGCACCTCCGTTTAGGGAACGCCGGCACTGCATGCTCTATTTAGAGGAGCTGTTCCCACACCGGCGCCCCCTAACAGGCGGTCCCGATAGAAGTTTTTTTACACAAACTACATATTTATACGTAGAGTTTCATTTTAATGTCATTCAGGACCGAGGAATGAATAATATTTTCGGCAAATCCGAGTAAAACATTATTCACTCCTCGACCCTGGATGACATTTGAAACCTGCTTATCTCTAGCCTACTACCTACTGACCATCCGGCTTTCTGGAGGTGGACGATCGACCAGAGCTCTCTCCCATGCTCTCTCTCTCCCCTGCTCCTCCGTCGTTGATCCCCGCTGCTCTCTCTGCCACGAACGTCAAGTAGACGGCTCTATCCGCGGTCACCGCCTGACGCAGCTACTGCTCCAGCTCCTCCCGCCGCCAACGGTGATCCAACTCATGCCTCTGTAGCCGGAGCTGCATCTCCGCCAAACGACGCGCCTCGTAGACTTCATCCTGACGCTACGTCTCCTCCTGTTGCAACCGCTGCAGCGCAAGCTCCTCCCACCCCTTCTACCGTCGCACCTCCAACCGGCGCTGGCTCAGCGCCTCCCACCGCCGCCGCGCCTCCTGGAACTCCAGCCGCTCTGCCTCCTCGAGCGCCAGCCGGTTCTCCTCCTCCCGCTGCCGCCGCTCCACCTCCTGGCGCTGCCGCTCCGCCTCCCTCCGCGCCTCCCCGCGCTCCCTCCGCTCCGCCTCCTGGCGCTGCCGCTCGCCCACGTCGTAGGCATCTACGGTCGCCGCTAGCGCCGCCTCCTCCCACACCTCGTACTCTGCAAGCTACGGGTCCGCCTCCAACACTTCTACGGCCGCCTCTAGCGCCGCCTCGTCCCACGAATCCCACATTGTGCTTTTTTCTAGGGTTTTTGCACCAATGAGGGGGGGGGGAGGGATACTATAGATCGCCGACGAGGCGGGAAACAACCCGCGCGGTGTTGTGGCGGGAGACTTTCCCGTGCGGCACCATGGCGGGAGAGTTTCCGGCCAGGCGTCGTGGCGGTAAAATATCACTCGCGGCGCCCTGCCATCACTGACAGGCGGCTCCCACGCCCAAAATTTTCATCCTCGCAGGGCGCCGGCGCGCCCGATTCGCGCCCTTGGCGAAGGGGCCGGCACGGGGTTGTCGGCGATTCTATTAGGCTCGAAAATTGACTGGCGCCATTTGGGACGCACCGGTGCGAGCCCATTTTCGCTCCCGGCCCCCAAAATGCTATCGGGGCCGCTATGGGGGCTGCCGGTGGAGATGGTCTAATAAAACTAACCGGTAATGAAATTTTTTAACAGAAATTGCTACTAATGTCATGTAAATAATAGTCAAATGCTTCAAGATACCTGGTCCTTATGGACACGCATAGGGGCTTAGCACTGCAACTTCTTTATCCATGACAGTAACGTCTCGCTTCATCTTTTTAGTCTCCACATAAATTTCGGGCAGTGCTCCCATTTTGGAAAAAAAACATCCACTTTCTTTGCTAGCATGTGCAGGACAAAAAGTATAATTCCTAGCTACATGCCCACACAAATTGAGTAAGATTAAGAAATAGTTGCATACCTCAATGGTGCCATCTTTGTACGACTTTGATCTTTCTCGTGGCATGCTTTCCTCGGAGAAACAACATCATTCTGCAGCACTCATTTGGACTATTATTGGCAGTTTCCTTTCCAGCTATCCTTAGGGGTACAGAAATCGTAAATTAGCAGCAACAATATTTGTCTCTGAACTTCACACACTATTTATCTAAACTGAACTTCCATTACACGTAGAGGCCACACACTGAACTCTTAACTTCTGTCACAGCTCTAATGGAGCAGCTCGAGCACATATATAGAAACATGGTGCATGTTTAGCCTTGCTAGCTACTCCCTCCATTCCCATTTAACCGACGCCGAGTGGTGGGCAATCTAACATGCAATCACGTTGTGTCTTCCATTGATTAAATAGGAACAGAGGTAGTTGTTGTTTTGATTCGATTGGACTGTGTACGTACCAAGGAGCCCAGGCTGGTTAGGCTAATTTCTTTAGATCGACCGATCGCTGCTGTACGAACCAAGGAGCCCTGGCTATCTAGGCTATTTTGATTCCATCGGACTCTGCTCGTGTGTATCAAGGTGGGCTGCCGGGAAGGCGGGCGATGCACAGGGATGACACGGAGCCGGTTCCGGCCATGGCAGGAGCAGCTCTGCTAGGAATACCTTGAGCGTAGACCCTGACCAAACCTGACAACAGCGAGCTCCGGCGACTGCCACCCATCGCGGTAGGTGGAGGAGGCCGGTGCAAGGGATGGGGGATTTTGACCTCGGTGATGTGGTGGATGGTCCGTGACAGCCCTGCCGGCTCATGCGTGATCTTAAAGCCCTCGTCTCGCCCTTGACTTCGTCGCGTGGACTTTGCTTCCTTCCATCCTGGAAAGGCACTCAGTGATCGTCACAGAAATGCCTGCCAGAAACGACCGGATTCCGATCGACCAAGAACGGCTCGCTGGAGGTGGATCTGGCGTGTAGGCTACAAGTGAGGCCGGAGTGGCATCGGGAGCGACGGAGGCAGAATCAAAATTGGGGGCTGCCATTGCGGAGGGCGCATCCCTTTGAGGGCGAGAAGGAGGCCGGCGAGTTGGGAGGTTTGGGCGGGGGTGCGTTAATTTTCTGAAAGAAAATCCTATACGACGAGGTCGTACATCTCCCAGCGGTGGACCAACTCCAATGACTGACGCGTGGCAAAACAAATCTTAATGCAATCTGGCCAGTAATCCCCAATTTCCATCATCAAATCATGATTCCCACCTCCACCAATCTATTCCCAAATCAGTAATCATCTTCAATCTTTCTGCATGGTATCGTCTTCCCTGCGGCGACCGTCCAGATTGGTCAAGATGTGCAATTATTAGATGTCTCCGGCGGATACGATGGCATCTCCGGCCGAACAATCTCTGCCCACCACTACTCCAGACTGGCGTCGTCCTGACGTCCTGAACAATCTCCGGCAGTTCTACGTCGCTGACTCGCCGCGAGCAACAGCATCGAGGAGGATGGCGGAAGAGTTGTGGTCAGCGACGCAGAGCAAGAGAGTCTCGCCGAGGAGTGCGGCCGTTGACGACGAGCTCGATCAATCTGATTAGAACAGAAAATCAGAATCACGATTTGGTAACTGCAAATCAGGGAGGATGAGATTTGTTTTGCCACACGTCGGTCGCGCGAGTTGGTCCACCGCTAGGAGAAGTACGACCCGGTCGTATAGGATTTCCAATGAGACTCGTGGGCGTACCAATGAGACTCGTGGGCGTCAATGGATGAGTGTGCCTGAGTCGCAATAGTTTATCTCCGCTTTTTTTCCTACTTCTGTTCCTGCAATCTCGCGACGCGGGGAACACTTATCAACTGAATTCCGATTTTTTTGTTAGTTAAGATTAGGATGTGGGAGGGTATTTTTGTCTTTAAATGAAAATGTGACACCGGACATTCACCAGTTTGCTTTTAATAGTAAAGATAAATTGCATGCATATATATGTGTGTTTTTTGGCCACCAACGATATATAGATGATCGAGAGAGAGAGATTGAAATCCCCAAGAATATGTTCAAATATACATTAAAACATATGCACGAATGCATGGTAGGACATGCATGCACACTAATTATATATATATATATATATTATGAGGCAACTTAATCAAATGTGTTTTCATTCGAGAGAACTTGTCAAAATTAGAGTTAATTAATTTATCACGATAATTATATAATTAATTAATGAATCTCGGGGATATGTTATACAACATGATCGATATAGGCCATGTATATATTAATTGGTGTTAATCTAAGGTTTGCTAGCTAGCTGCTATATATAGAGCATGTTTTTATTAGATCGGGTTATAGCTAGTATACTTTAGGGTTATGTGTTTTCATTAAGTAGGGTTGATTAGCTATGGTTAGTTACATATATATGGTTTAGGGTTAATGCATGGCACATTTAATTTAATTAGAGGACCGCGAGGCACCCTGGCCTGCTTGATGCACAATTAAGTGTCGTTGGCCTATATATAGGGTTTAATTAGGGTTTAGGGTTAGGGTTAGGGTTTAGGGTATAGGGTTTAGTGTTTAGGGTGTTTAGGGTTTAGGGATTAGGGATTAGGGTTTCAGGGTTGTATAAGGTTTAGGGATCATCGATCGAGTGCGCACACACATTATTAGAGGCACCCGCGCCTTTGCGCATAAAGTGCATGCGTATAGTTTAGGGTTATTTGTTTTAATTAAGTAGGGTTTGATCAGCTAGGGTTAGTTACATATATATGGTTTAGGGTTAATGCATGGCACATTACATATAGTTTAAATCTCAAGAATGTTTATACATGATAGGCCATATGTGCAAAGGAATTTTTTTCCCTGTGAACTTGTCAAAATTCAAGTTTATCAGTGCCAATGGAAACTAGTCCAAAAAATTACATAGAGGACCAAAAGTACTAGACAATAACTAATAGAACCTGCAACTTTACAAAAAGGACCCCAAAACATATAGAAGAAAATCAATCGAGTCCTTCTCGACCGCACATCGAGATCTCTGCTCCGCATCCTTTCCGGCAACTCCGTCGCCGGGGACGCACCACTTGGGACGGTGTCGCCGGTAGTCGCCGGGACGAAGGAGAAGAAGGGCCTCGGCAACGGCATATTGGCTGCGAGAAGGGCCGGCTGATAGGCCAAGATGTGCACGGGCAAGACGGATGACGCCGTCGTATGCCCGAGCTTGTGAACTTTAGCGAGCTTGACTTCCCCATTGGCCAGATCTGAAGCACGACCAAAGCAAGCCTCACCGTTAGCGCCATCACATTGATGGCACCGGATCGGGGTTTGGCCGGCAAGATCCGCGGATTCACCACAGGCCGGATCTGAAGCCGATGACGAGATCCCCGACTCCATTGCGCCATTCTGCTCATGGGAAACACTTGGATCTAAGCTTACAACAACACTAACTCCCTCGGATCCAAATTAGGCTGACTCAACTTTGCTTATCTAAATATGGATGTATCCACACATGTTTTTACTCTAGATACATACACGTCTAAGGAAAGTTGAATCAATTAATTTAGTTCGGAGGGTGTACAATATACGAAGAGAAGTCGGCCTCGTCTCCGCCGGCGAGGCCGCCGGAGAGAAGGGGAGAGGAGCCGGGGGAGTGGGAAAGACTCGAGAGAGAAAGAGAAGAGGAAGAAATGAGAGCTCCACGGGGAAGAACATTATTTTTGTCGTTACGCTCGTAGCTTGAAACTGAAAATTTCGGCCGCGCGCCAAATCATCCCGCCGCATCCATTCGAAAATCCCGTGACCAGTTTTACCCTTTTAACCCTGGTCGGAAGCTACAACCCACCGACCATGGAGGGCTCATTCGGTAACAATGAAATATCTTGCCTAGATCCCGAACCCTCCCCACGAGGCCCACACCCACCCACCAACCATTCGCCCCATTAGCTCAAAAATACTCTCACACGCCAAAGCTCGACTCTCTACGGTACTAGATGCTGCTTCGCCGCCGGCATACTCCTCCACGAGCGTAGCCTTGATCGTGTTGGCTGTCCACCCACCCGATCCGCTCCCCCGCCGCCCTCGTCACCGACGGATGCGCTTCACCGCCGACCTCGCCACCGACGGATGCTGCTTCACCGCCGACCTCGCCACCGACGGATGCTGCTTCACCGCCGACCTCGCCACCGACTACCTCGGCGCGGCGGGCTGTATCAACTTCACCGAATCCCTTGCCGGCCAACCAGATCCGCTTCACTAACGCCCGCTTCTCGCGAAACAGGGGTCGATTCATCGTCTCCGCGTTCGCCGCGGCTGGAATGCAAGTTGCCGCCCCCGTCCACCCCGCCGCGGCTTGGTTAGTACGGCTGGCCCGTTAGATCGCGGTGTTTCTTTAGCCATGTTTTGTGTAGTTATTTGCGGATCTCATATGCCGTTAACTTTCTTGATGTGTTGCTTCGCATGAAGTTTGTTTAAATATTGTACGGTACAAAAGCATTATCCGGTCGCTACCATCCTGTTCATTCTACCGACACTGTGTGCATCCACATATTTATAGCCTTATACCCATTCATTTGCTGCCATAGCTGTTTTTGTACTTGCATGCTATTGTCGCCTTGCTTTTATAGTCATGCTATGGGCATTTCCAATCTGCTTGTTCTTATACCACGTCATTAGCTCACCGCTAGCTGCTAGTTGTTTTCTCGTGTCACGCTATTCTCACTGCTTGCTTTTATAATCATGCTATGTGCATTTCCAATCTGCTTTCTATTATACCTCGTCTTTAGCTTATATAGTTATTCTTTGCGTGCATGTCTGGTCTTTGTATTATCATAGACTGACTTGTCAATGTTATTTTTCCTAGGGATTGATCATGCGAACCACTTATTAGAACATCCAACATTAACAGCGGGGACGCTAGGGAAGGTTGGAATCTGAGTTCTTGGTTGGAATCTGAGTTTACTTCCGTTATTATCTATAACCTATATGCATTGTTCCTTATGCAAGAGATTAACACTTGGAACCCTGCCATAGCAATGCCATTCATGCTTTACTATGTTTCTGCCTATTTGATATGCTTGTCTTGGAGAAAGCTGAAGGTGATTTGAACACGACATTTGGTCATTCTTAATGCCGGTTTACTTTATGTGGAAAACCTTGGCATTACCCTACTCTAAATACTGAATGTACGAAATTCGTATCTCATGCAAAGCAACATCTAGTTGGTTTTAATCGATATCCGGTAAATATTGGCTTATTCATTTGGCGGCTCAAGTTTTTTGTTATTTGAAACCAGCTGACTTGGTCTTAAATGTGATATCTAAACACGGATTAAGGACAATGGAGCGAGGAGGATTAGCATTTCACTTGATGGCTGAACCTAAAATGACGAGGCATGTTGACCACGACTAGTGCACGCAAGAGATTGAAGGACTGCGGCGAGCCGGTATGTGCTTAGTACATGCATCTTATCTTATCTTGTGCTTATTTACGCTACATCTTTGTTATCCGATCTCTACATTGCGTAATACATGTTTGAATAGTTAATTGTTGTAACTATGTTTGCAATGTTACCGAATGCGATTTTAATGAAGCGAGTCATCATTAGAAGATAGTCGCCAAAAAAGGATGCTGTAGCGACCTGTGCAACATTATGATGTAAGTTTGTGCTTAGTACAAGTTCCATACATTGTCTTATTTATGCAACTTGTTATTATCTTATATCTACAATGCATAATAAATGTTTGCATAGTTCATCGTTTAACTCTTTTTGCATTATTATCAGAATGCAGTTGTGATGAAGCAATCTTCATTAGAAGTGAGGCCCACAAAAACTTCTGATATTTCTTCTGATGCATCTTCTCATAGCCGTCAACCTAGACCATTTGCTATATGGTGGACCCACATGGTAAATGGGCCGGCCCTTTAACAGGAAGGTGGGACCCACATGTGTTTTTGGCCCGGCCCACTATCTTGTTGGGCAGGCCCACTTGCTATATGGTGGACCCCACATACTAAATGGGCCGGCCCTTTAACAGGAAGGTGGGACCCACATGTGTTTTTGGCCGGCCCACTATCTTGTTGGGCCGGCCCACTTGCTATATGGTGGACCCCCCATACTAAATGGGCCGGCCTTTTAACGGGAAGGTGGGACCCACCTGTGCTTTTGGCCGGCCCGCTATCTTGTTGGGCCGGTCCACTTGCTATATGGTGGACCCCACACACCAAATGGGCGGCCCTTTAACGGGAAAGTGGGACCCACTGTGTTTTTGGCCGGCCCACTATCTTGTTGGGCCGGCCCACTTGCTATATGGTGGACCCCACATACTAAATGGGCCGACCCTTTAGCTGGAAAGTGGGACCCACCTGTGTTTTTGGCCCGGCCCACTTGCTACACGGTGGACCCCACACACTAATTGGGCCGGCCCTTTAACAGGAAAGTGGGACCCACCTATATTTCGGCCCGGCCCACTTGCTTCTTGGGCCGGCCCAGTAGCTGTAAGGTGGACCCCACATGTTAAATGGGCCGGCCCATTTAAGTTTTGACCGATCAACCTTAGAGGTTAGGCCCGGCCCACGTAACTAATGGACCAGCCCGGCTATATAGTTGACCGGTCAAACTATGTCGGCTGGCCGGCCCGCTTAAGACGTGGCGAGGCCTCGTGTGGGCCTACCATCTACCACGGGGTTTCGGCCGGTTAACGCCGTTAGCTGCCGGTTAACGGCGTACGCCACGTGTCGGTTGCATGACGTCGGCGGTCAACGGGCTCCCGGAAACACTTGCGCAACGGTCCGATTTTCCGTGGCGGAAGGGCGCCCAAGCGCGACGGACCGAAAAAACGTCGTTGGACTTTGCCTGACGCAGTTTCCACAACAGAACCCATATCGTCGGGTTAGGCCCATGGGCGACGAAAAATACCCCTTAGCGGACGATTTTGAGACGTTGTCTATCAGAACTTTTCTTGTAGTGACAGTATATACACTGCATATACACTTGATTTACATAAGTATTTACATTAGATTTACATTGTATTTACAGTGGTAAGCTACTCATGCAAAATTGTTGTATTTACTCTAGATTTACATGGGGATTTACTCTAGATTTACATGGGGATTTACAGTCGTATGTCGTTCTCTATTTACAGTTGTAAGGTTCCTCCATAGAAAAGAAAGCTACCTCCATATGTACTCATAGAGAACAAGCAAGTGCGTGTACCCTTGGCCTATGCCAGGGCGCTCCACGATAGCCCTGTGGCGCGCTTCCTTCCCGAGCCGTTCGATCGAAGGGCAAGCTCCGCGACCATCTCGGCTGTCAGTTTCTCACAACTCGAGATAACAGCACCCGAACGAAACCCTAGCGTCCACCTTGCGATTGCCTCGCTTCCAGCCTCCTCCCTTTCCCCGCTCGCCGCCCACCACCCTTTCCCCGCTCGCCGCCGACGCCCTCGCTCGCGCGCCCCGCCGTTTAGGAGCTCCAGCCGCTCCACCTCTCCCTCCTCGTAGCTCCCCGCAGTGCCATACCATGGATCTCGGCCCTTCATGGTGCTCGGTTGCCGGTTGGCCACAGTATGGTGCGAGTTCCTCTTCCGAGCCCGGCCGCCATTTGCGCCACTGCTACACCACACCTTTTCCCCTCATGCTTGGCGAAGATGGTCCGATGGAGGCGGTGGACTGCGCAGGCGGCCGTGCATACAGATCTGGGCGTCACGGGATGGAGGAGGCAAAGCGGTCGCTGGCGGTGCGAGGGGAGGAGCTCGGCGACTGGCAATGACCAGCTAGGGGTGAGCAGCACCGGAGGAGGACGGTACCTTCTCTATTCTCCTCTCGTTACATGGCAGACTAGGCCTCAGGAGGAAGCATCAGGGTCGGAGTTGCATACACGAAAGGCTAGAGAGGAGGGAGGCGGAGCAGCAGAGGCAAGAATGTTTGAGCTACTCTCCTGTCTCTCCCTATATTGAGCAAATGCATTTTGATCTTGATTTGTTTATCTGGTTTTGTTTTAGGTTCAGAAATAAAGAAAAGAACTACATCTTATGGTGGGTTTGTAGGAATATTTGACGAATGAAAGTATGACTTCCCTTCTTTGCTTCTTATTATGTTCTTAAAACTTATTAGGATACATGGTTCAGGGTGATTCCGTTGCTTCTGTATTTTTTCTTTGTTAACGGACTTGCATCCTTACCCAGGTATAACTCTGATATTTGGAAATCATTCAGCTGTTCATGGGACTGATACGGATGAATGACGACGAGGACCAGCTGAAAATGTTTGCTACATAGGTTGCTTTATCATCCGGCTATCGTCTTCTCATAAACTATACTACTATGGAAAAAGAAAGCTAAACTTTGTTTCCCAATCGTGTAAGTTGAGCTAGCTGCATGAACACATACGTGGGAGGATTTATCCACTCTCTCAGCTTTTGCAACCAAAATATTTTCAAACTGCAGCTTTAACCCTTTCTAGCCATATTCAAAGGAAAAGATTGTTTGTAAGTTTAGTAGTACTTTGAGTTGTAAAATTTCCTTCTAGCTAATTGTCCAATGAGAGAAAATGGCATGACACCTTTTACTCAATGCCTTTGTTTAGGGCACCTAAGTTTGGCTAAACTTTCTTGGCTCATGCATCTATGTTGGTTCAGCTAATTTTCTAGATTACTTGGGTACATGGCGTTTCTTTTTCAAATAGTTGTTGGCTGCGAACAATTGGACTGTTATCATGTCAGTATCTCCTTACTGATGTGACCAAATCCATATATTATCGCAAATTAGTAAGAGTGCTAGAAGAAACAATTGATGCAGCACCGGATTAGTACTGATTACTTACACTTACGAAAGATAACTCATTTACAAAGTGAAATATATCATATTGTAAGAAAATTTCTTACGCTTGCAAGGATAAGTCATTTAGTCATTTACTTGTTTTAGAAACGGCATATCAATTCGTTCCCAGAATATGTTTTCTTAGTTAGTACTTAGTACTGATTACTTACTATCTCAGGGTGACCTGTGTTACTCTAAATTTATCATCTAAAATTATGTTTTTTCGTTTACAGTTTCTAGGATGTGGCCACCTGAATAATCGGCCTCGATGGCCATGTAGGTAGTGCAATAATACTCACAATTTTATTCTTTTGGAAACTTGATTGTTGTGTTGTTCATTTTTTCTCTAGCATAATACGATGATTAACTTACTGCTACTATGTTCTGCAACCTAGCAGGGTTGAACTGTGACCTCTCTGACCATCAATTACGGAGTACTACTTGGTTTTGTGCCCTTTGATGATGCGGTAGTATGCTTATCTCTTGATCTTGCGAAAATGAGAGAAATTTGTATTCTCCTTATATGATTGCAAATTTCTTGTATTCAATACAATGGATTTTTTTTTTTTTGCTCAGCATATGATTTATGGGCAGCAGGTGTATCCTCTTTGTACACATAATGAGTATTGCCTTTGGTCACAGGTAACTGTCCTCTTTCTATCTCCATTTTTTTTTTTTGTATCCAGATCTATTAAAATTTTAACTACCATTTGCGTTGTTCTTTGTTAAACATTTAACAGAGAAGAGTTCAGATACCCAACTGGATGCACATGCATATTTTTTCATTGCTGTAGAACATGCATCTATATTTACTGGAATATACAGATCTCATTCTTGATCAGAAGATCCCTCTTGTTTCTATTGTAGGTATCCTACGCAATGGAATTGCTGTTTGGCTTGGATTCTAGGCTGGTCTGGTAAAGCATAGGGCGAAGGATGATAGTATATGAAAGCCTATGCAATATGTAGTGCCTTGAAGTATATGTCAATGGCAAGGTATAATGCTCTGTAGTATATGTTAGTATCATTTTGGTACTGCGGTGATAATTTGCAAGCCCAGCTTAGTTCTATGTTCAGGCTGCTCCTAAATTTCCTTCCCGTATGCATCTTTTGTCTATGTAAACATGTAAGTTTGTGTGGCGCTTTATTCAGGTTTGATCCACCTTTTCATCAGATGTTCTTTCATGTAAGAATGTTGGTCTATGTAAAGAGCTTCAGGCTCTCAATAGATTATTGAGAGTTTTGTGTGCAAGCAGATCAGATCAGAACTTAATTAACATGCACATTAACTATGTATAAAGCAACATTACATCAGTAAGTATTAAATAGAAGTGTGATTGATCCGCCCAGCACCGGTGAGGAGGCGCCCCATGGGGCGCCCCAACTACTAGTGCTCTATAGATTGCACTAGACCATTAAGGTGCGCTTTGCTGCGCCCGTCCATTATGAGAATTTTTCTAAAAACATGCTTCAAAACTTTGGAGGAATACTAACATATGATAAAATTTTGAACCTTTAAATTGCAATGCTTTGATATAGAAGATGGTGGAGTGTGTTTATAAAAAAAAATCTTGTTGTAAGGAAAAAAAGGTGAAAATAAAACCATTGAAGACAAGAACTATGAGTCATCTTATTGATGTTGGCACATATGAAGATTTATTTCGTTATCAAAATTTGACTTGAAAATTTCAACATTATGAAAGTGAAAAATTCTTCTCTTTAGTCAACTTGTTACTGTATCAAATTGTGATTCCAGCCTTCCACTTCACAAATACAAAATCTTATACACACCTAGATGTCAAAATAAGCATTGCTAATGTCTTTACCATGTGCCCAGGTCAATTACCATGTTTCTGTAAAAGCACACTGTAACAAATAGAATAAACCCCACATGTATTTTACTGGATTTTTTCTATAACTAATGTAAATATTGTACATCAGCAAGACAAGTGTCGCAAAGCATACATACAACTCAACTTCAATCACCAAAGAGCGTAAATGTCACCAATTAAGTAACATGAAGAATTTATCAGCTGGTGGCTCTCCAACAATTAGTATACATAAATAAATAACTACACTTGGTTAGTTACTTTGTCTCTCCATCCTTTAGCTCAGTAGTACCCATATACTCCTTCGATCCATAATAAGTATTGTGGTTTTAGTTCAAATTTAAACTAAAATGAACTAAAACCATGACACTTATTATGAATCGGAAGGAGTACAACATTGTGGGAAGTACCAAGAGATAATTGCTTAAAATTCTTCAATATTCCTGAAACCTTTATTCACACTGGGAGGTATATCAGAAAGGAAAATGCAGTAATTACGAAAAAATGGTACTCGTTGCGCTTGCATTTGTTGCATGCAATCTTTAATAATTACGACAAACGGTTGAGTGATAAAGTTCGAGTGAAGCCTCATGTGCTTGCAGGTGTTGTATGCAATAAAGTACCTTGGACTGTTTTATCATAAGTAGCGTCCAATTCATGTCATCATCTAGTAAATAAGACCTGGTGGACTACAAAAGCAGATTTTCAATAGAATAAGTGGCCATAGTTTCCTTGATGTTTTGTATAGTCAAGAGAAAAGTAGTGAATTCTAGCACATATATATAGCGAGACAGTCTAGAGTGCACACGATATACACAAAACATATGTATGTATGAAATCTTTATTTCTCAATTTAGTCAAATAACACAAAGAATTACTTGTGGGATAACTTTGGAAACGAGGAAACCAAGAGAAATATTGGATTCATTGCGGTTGATATGCAATTGATGACCATGGTGCCACTTGCATGGACAAATTCATCTTCCGACTCGCCTTGTTAGTTGAACATCCTTAATGCCGATGCGGTGGCACCGACTTGCCTCAATGAGGTATTTTCCTGTAAGAAGAACTGAAATATGCTTTGGGTGTTTGTATTTACTATTGTGGAAGAAACAATGATTTCAAGTCAGCATAATTGATTGTAGCAGAAATATACCCGTATAAATGGGACCCACCTGTGTTTTTGGCCCGGCCCACTATCTTGTTGGGTCGGCCCACTTGCTATATGGTGGACCCCACATACTAAATGGGCCGACCCTTTAACTGGAAAGTGGGACCCACCTGTGTTTTTGGCCCGGCCCACTTGCTACACGGTGGACCCCACACACTAATTGGGCCGGCCCTTTAACAGGAAAGTGGGACCCACCTGTGTTTCGGCCCGGCCCACTTGCTTCTTGGGCCGGCCCGAGGCTGTAAGGTGGACCCCACATGTTAAATGGGCCGGCCCATTTAAGTTTTGACCAGATCAACCTTAGAGGTTAGGCCCGGCCCACGTAACTAATGGACCAGCCCAGCTATATAGTTGACCGGTCAAACTATGTCGGCTGGCCCGGCCCGCTTAAGACGTGGCGAGGCCTCGTGTGGGCCTACCATCTACCACGGGGTTTCAGCCGGTTAACGCCGTTAACCGCCGGTTAACGGCGCCCGCCACGTGTCGGCTTGCATGACGTCGGCGGTCAACGGGCTCCCGGAAACACTTGCGCAACGGTCCGATTTTCCGTGGCGGAAGGGCGCCCAAGCGCGACGGACCGAAAAAACGTCGTTGGACTTTGCCCGACGCGGTTTCCACAACGGAACCCATATCGTCGGGTTAGGCCCATGGGCGACGAAAAATACCCCTTAGCGGACGATTTTGAGACGTTGTCTATCGGAACTTTTCTTGTAGTGACAGTATATACACTGCATATACACTTGATTTACATAAGTATTTACATTAGATTTACATTGTATTTACAGTGGTAAGCTACTCATGCAAAATTGTTGTATTTACTCTAGATTTACATGGGGATTTACTCTAGATTTACATGGGGATTTACAGTCATATGTCGTTCTCTATTTACAGTTGTAAGGTTCCTCCATAGAAAAGAAAGCTACCTCCATATGTACTCATGCTCTATAGATTGCACTAGACCATTAAGGCGCGCTTTGCTGCGCCCGTCCATTATGAGAATTTTTCTAAAAACATGCTTCAAAACTTTGGAGGAATACTAACATATGATAAAATTTTGAACCTTTAAATTGCAATGCTTTGATATAGAAGATGGTGGAGTGTGTTTATAAAAAAAATCTTGTTGTAAGGAAAAAAAAGGTGAAAATAAAACCATTGAAGACAAGAACTATGAGTCATCTTATTGATGTTGGCACATATGAAGATTTATTTCGTTATCAAAATTTGACTTGAAAATTTCAACATTATGAAAGTGAAAAATTCTTCTCTTTAGTCAACTTGTTACTGTATCAAATTGTGATTCCAGCCTTCCACTTCACAAATACAAAATCTTGTACACACCTAGATGTCAAAATAAGCATTGCTAATGTCTTTACCATGTGCCCAGGTCAATTACCATGTTTCTGTAAAAGCACACTGTAACAAATAGAATAAACCCCACATGTATTTTACTGGATTTTTTCTATAACTAATGTAAATATTGTACATCAGCAAGACAAGTGTCGCAAAGCATACATTCAACTCAACTTCAATCACCAAAGAGCGTAAATGTCACCAATTAAGTAACATGAAGAATTTATCAGCTGGTGGCTCTCCAACAATTAGTATACATAAATAAATAACTACACTTGGTTAGTTACTTTGTCTCTCCATCCTTTAGCTCAGTAGTACCCATATACTCCTTCGATCCATAATAAGTATTGTGGTTTTAGTTCAAATTTAAACTAAAATGAACTAAAACCATGACACTTATTATGAATCGGAAGGAGTACAACATTGTGGGAAGTACCAAGGGATAATTGCTTAAAATTCTTCAATATTCCTGAAACCTTTATTCACACTGGAGGTATATCAGAAAGGAAAATGCAGTAATTACGAAAAAATGGTACTGTTGCGCTTGCATTTGTTGCATGCAATCTTTAATAATTACGACAAACGGTTGAGTGATAAAGTTCAGTGAAGCCTCATGTGCTTGCAGGTGTTGTATGCAATAAAGTACCTTGGACTGTTTTATCATAAGTAGCGTCCAATTCATGTCATCATCTAGTAAATAAGACCTGGTGGACTACAAAAGCAGATTTTCAATAGAATAAGTGGCCATAGTTTCCTTGATGTTTTGTATAGTCAAGAGAAAAGTAGTGAATTCTAGCACATATATATAGCAGACAGTCTAGAGTGCACACGATATACACAAAACATATGTATGTATGAAATCTTTATTTCTCAATTTAGTCAAATAACACAAAGAATTACTGTGGGATAACTTTGGAAACGAGGAAACCAAGAGAAATATTGGATTCATTGCGGTTGATATGCAATTGATGACCATGGTGCCACTGCATGGACAAATTCATCTTCCGACTGCCTTGTTAGTTGAACATCCTTAATGCCGATGCAGTGGCACCAGCTTGCCTCAATGAGGTATTTTCCTGTAAGAAGAACTGAAATATGCTTTGGGTGTTTGTATTTACTATTGTGGAAGAAACAATGATTTCAAGTCAGCATAATTGATTGTAGCAGAAATATACCCGTATTCATGAGAAGTTGCTCTCAATTTAGTCGAACACCTTGATAACATGCTATACTCAAAGTCTGTGCAACATCATCGCTGCCAGACTTCCATCCTGTGCATTTGGAACAGATATAAATCAAAGGCACGTGCTAAGCAAGATTTACATCCGAGAATAATTAGTGTTCATCTAACTAATGCAGTTCAATTATTGACATATAAAAATATAGCAACGGACTAATATCCATCGAGGGAGACATACAGAGAGAGTGGCAGATCATACCTGCATCTGGCAAGTGTCCGCCACCAGTGTAATTATTTGTTGCGAACCACGATTGGACCATGTACCACAACTATTCTTTGCCACAGACCACCATCGCGACCGAAAAACCATGAGTGGCTGCACCTGTGGTGCCACTCCAATTCAATATGAAGAGTAATGGCTGTAGTAATGTCCTGAAGTTCCATGTTCTAATAATAGCCTATAGTGCTAGTTCTTGGGTTTTGAGGTCAGGTGGTCATGACTGATGACTGTCAATTTTTTCGGTCTAGTGAACTGTTTCCTGAATCTGTTATGCAGACACGTTGTGTTTTATCAGTTACAATGAAATCAGGGGTGACGAGCTTCTCAACTAAAAGAAGGTAAGATGGATGGAGGAGTATGTATGGCAAGCATTATCTTCCCCTTTTCCTATTTGACTTGTAGCATCATCAGGTTGTGGCAAATTGGATTCAACAGCAATTCTGAATCCTGCAACAAAAGAATAATAATTGTGGGAAACAAGAAAGGCATATCCTATGGAAAATGCACATAAGTGATAAAAGAAGAAAACCTGATTTCATCCCAAGACAGTTTTCCATCTCTTCCCCGGAAAAATCAAAGAACAAAGATAGTAACTATGCCGGAGTCAATAGCAGATTGACCGATGCTAATTATTATATTTTCATCTGTGTGGAAAGAAACTTCACATGTTAAACTACAGGAACAAGAATTGACAAGAGATCTCGACAAATAAATCAAACTATGTGGTTGTGAAAACTTAGTTCGGGAATCAATTTCTGCTAGTTTCTTCTCTCAGATGGAAACCTAAGAAATATTACCATTTCGATAATAGGATAAGTAGGAAGATGATGGTAATCAACAGGATGATACACGTCGATAAACATGGGACTATAAAAAATATGCATAACCATAGGATAACCTGACACAAAACATAATCCGCTGTTTATTTTCCAAAAGAAAACATGGAAAGGACGAGAAACTACTGAAATATGTAGTGTTACTTTTCAACATAAATACATGGAATCGAAATTCACCACGAACATGACTTGTGTGCAGGTTTATGACCAGTACCTGGGACAGGCCCGCATTGTAGAAAAGGACCAGGGAGGAATTCAGCCGATCCAACCAATGGCATGCCTCTGTAAGCGCGAACAACATAATTCACCTTACACAACTTTAGTAGCAGAACACTGTAATGGAGAACTACAGCCAGCAGGCTACAACGCCCAACAGAATAATGGAAATCAGCAGGAAACAACACGGAAGACTCAACAAAGTATTTAAGTCCAAATATACCTGAAAACAAGGTAGTGAAAAGTGAAAACATATAGATGCCAAGAGAATATGCAGATATTTGGACTTTGCTACTAAACAGAGCCTAAATCTGTACCTGCATCGCATCCATCGGCCTTTTGCCGAGACAATTAACGGAATAGTTCCCGATCACAGGACGATGCACCTAGAGGAGGAAGCGGCACAATTGCAGAGCCATGGCTGCAGTAGCATACTGCAGTGGAGGGCGAACAGGAGACCGAATAAGCCATCAACACGGAGGTCTACCACTAAATCCCGATGGAGATGAACCCCGCTGCATACAGGACATGCGCTGATCAGCCACACCAGAAGTGAAGTCACCGGATGAGCGCTTACGGCGAGGCGCCACGTGAAAAAGGGGAGGCACCAACTGCAACCAGGGCGAGGTCTGGGGTGTGACTTGTGACGGTCGTCGGTCGAAGAAGACGAACAGGGCATTGCCTCCGATCCAAGCAAGAGAAAACAAGAGGCAAACTGACATCACCTATTTATCGCCATGAATGATGACTAACTATGGCACCGCTGGCAGTTTCAAGTCAAATCGAACAGAAGAGGAGACGCCGAGGCGGCCGCCGCTGTGGGGCTGGGCGTAGACACCAATGGGAGAAAAAACAAAACAAACTGGAAAACCTTGCTTTGGCCCATTTAACAGATTGTGAGCCCAACTAATGTACGGGCGCCCAAATCGATTTCCAGAGTAGAAGCCCAGCTATGTTGGACCAGCTGTTACGGGCGAACAGGAGCGGACGAGAAGACGGGAGTAAATCTGCGGGGCGACGGAGTGATCCAGTCCGTCCATAAGAGCGATCCGACGGCTGCCGAGCTTAGATCGCTGTGATTGCTCCTAACTAGTTGCATTTTACTGTTAACTAATAATAATATGCATTTCATATATACATAATGACTACAAAAACGACACCAAGAATGCATATGCATTCCATATACACACAGCTAGGATGCAGTATACTGTATATACACTTGATTTATGAATTTTTTTTGATGTATTTACACTATACTTACAAAGAAAATTGATATGGGAAAAACAGGGAATTTGTACCAGATTTATCAAGCGGTGCATGATCTTTATGTTTGGATAATAGCTTCGCCAAATGTTGGTATTTACCGGATGCAAGCTTCCCTTTACTTATAGTACCTTTGTTAACCGAAAAAATAAAACAGTATATAAGTCAGTATGAAGCAACACACATGAGCGCTGGAAAAAGAAATAGACACATTTGCGGAAAACACAAAAAAGGAGAAGAGAGTAACAAACTTACCACTATCTAAGTCAGGCATGCCTGCCGTCTCAAAAATGTTATGTTGCTTGTTTGGTTCTTGATGAATCCCTAGTCCAAATTTAATGTAAAACTATGTAAAAATATTTATGTGGCATACTAAATATATATGGCATTAACACCTTCATTTGCAGAAGTCAAAAACATGCACAAGTGAAAAATAAACACCTTCATTCCGAACTTTTTTCGCCTTATCAGTGCCATTGTTTTGCACTCCGTGAGGAAATTTAAATTGAAAAAGATTTCCTGTACAAATTAAAATCAAGAAGATGAGACAAAGGAACTGGTAAAAAATAGCTGACAGAAAGGGTTGTGCAGCAAAAGTTCTTACAAAAAAATAATTCGGAAAGCATAAAAAAGATGCAAAAAAGGCTAACCTATTGAATTGTTGCTGCACGAAGGCTGAGGAGCATGCTGGGAATTTTGCAAACAGCTAAGCACGTCGCATACTAAAGAATGTGACCAGGCTTCAAAATCTTTAGGTTTGCCAATATTGTTGGTGTGTATGATTTGTACAATATCATCAATGACCTTTTAAAACACAAAAGGAAGGAGAATGAAAAAAGACTATTACCAGTAAGGATATATAGGTAAACAATTAAAAAAAACAGAATAGTACCAAATACCTCGTTAGTAAGGAAAGATGAAAACAAACCCTTAAGCTTGCTGATACGTCCAATTTGCATCACTATTTTATATCATGATTTGCTGTTATTCATTGATATATTTCATATTTGGAGATAATACTTATGTTATTTCATCTATTTTGCATGTTTCATGATTATTGGATGATCGCGCACCGGAGCCAGGATTCTGTTGGGAAAAGCACCGTCAGAATGCAATATTTCGGAAGATCAACAGTTGACGGAAATTATACGAAAAATCCTATTTTTCCAGATGACGAAGGGAGCCAGAAGGGGGAGCCGAGGAGGGCCGCCATGGGCCCCCCTCATAGGCCGGCGCGGGCCCTGCCCTGGCCGCGCCGCCCAATGAGGAGGGGGCCCACAGCCCCCTCTCGCCTCCTTTTCTTCGCGTACGCCTTCGTCCCGAAAACCTAAGCTCCAGGGGTACGTCGCGAAGAGTCACAGCCGCCTCTGCGGGGCGGAGAACACCGAGAGAGAAAGAGCTCTCCGGCAGGCTGAGATCCGCCGGGAAATTCCCTCCCGGAGGGGGAAATCGACGCCATCGTCACCGTCATCGAGCTGGACATCATCTCCATCACCATCACCATCATCTTCATCATCATCACCGACGTCTCCACCGCTGCACCTCGTCACCGCTGTAACAATTTGGGTTTGATCTTGATTGTTTGATAGGGGGAAACTCTCCGGTGTTGATTTCTACTTGTTATTGATGCTATTGAGTGAAACCGTTGAACCAAGGTTTATGTTCAGATTGTTATTCATCATCATATCACCTCTGATCATGTTCCATATGATGTCTCGTGAGTAGTTCGTTTAGTTCTTGAGGACATGGGTGAAGTCTAAATGTTAGTAGTGAAGTATGGTTGAGTAATATTCAATGTTATGATATTTAAGTTGTGGTGTTATTCTTCTAGTGGTGTCGTGTGAACGTCGACTACACGATACTTCACCTTTATGGGCCTAGGGGAATGCATCTTGTACTCGTTTGCCAATTGCGGGGTTGCCGGAGTGACAGAAACCTGAGCCCCCGTTGGTATATCGATGCAGGAGGGATAGCAGGATCTCAGAGTTTAAGGCTGTGGTTAGATTTATCTTAATTACTTTCTTGTAGTTGCGGATGCTTGCAAGGGGTATAATCACAAGTATGTATTAGTCCTAGGAAGGGCGGTACATTAGCATAGGTTCACCCACACAACACTTATCAAAACAATGAAGATTAATTAGCCGTATGTAGCGAAAGCACTAGACTAAAATCCCGTGTGTCCTCGAGAACGTTTGGTCATTATAAGTAAACAAACCGGCTTGTCCTTTGTGCTAAAAAGGATTGGGCCACTCGCTGCAATTATTACTCTCGCACTTTACTTACTCGTACTTTATTCATTTGTTACATCAAAACCCCCTGAATACTTGTCTGTGAGCATTTACAGTGAATCCTTCATCAAAACTGCTTGTGAACACCTTCTGCTCCTCGTTGGGATCGACATTCTTACTTATCGAAGATACTACGATACACCCCCTATACTTGTGGGTCATCAAGACTATTTTCTGGCGCCGTTGCCGGGGAGTGAAGCACTATTGGTATTGCTATGGATGAAGTGAGGAAGAAACTATTCTCTGTATCGCTGTCCGGTAAAGCGGCGCATTGGTATAAATTACTGGATAACACTACAAGAAAAGTTGCCATGGCCGACGAAGTTGAAGTCGCGCCGTGGTTGCTGGTGTACCATGGCCGACGATTTTGGTCCCTCCGTGGTGCATGTCAAAACTTTTTTTTTTCTCGTTTTTGAGGCCACCTAGCCCGACGAAAGCGGCCAAAACGTCGCGTATGGTGGCCCGGGACGTGGTGCATCGCGAATTCTCGGGTTCGCCGGCCGAGTCAACGCAAATCCGCACCGCCGAGGGATGTAGGGCCCGGATGGCAGCCTCTCGTTTTTTTTCTCGATCGCGCCATCTCGTTCAACGTTCTCCGATCGAGCCGTTTACGATGCAGGATCATGGGTCCCGCATGTCATCCTCTCTCGAACCAAAATTCTTTCTATTCTTGGATTTTTTGACCCCCGATTTCCGGCTACTTCCTTTT
>NW_025900494.1:0-52007 GCF_022539505.1 Lolium rigidum | reverse complement strand
ATAGATCATGATCATTTTAACACACTTTTCAATCTAATGATGATTTGATGTTGCACTCGACCTTGAACATAAGTACTAGTACGGTCTCACAATTTTGTATCATTATACTTTGCAAGTTTTAGCGGATGCGCCCATTTTTAGAGGTAGATCATGATCATGGTAATAAATTTTCAACATGATGATGATTTGATGTTGCACTCGACCTTGAACAGAAGTACTACTACTGTCTCACAATTTCTTTATCATTACACTTTGCAAGATTTAGCGGATGCGCCAAATTTAGAGATAGATCATGATCATGGTAACAAATTTTCAACGTGATGATGATTTGATGTTGCACTCGGGCTTGAACGAAGTAATACTACTGTCTCACAATTTCTTTATCATTATACTTTGCAAGATTTAGCGGATGCGCCAAATTCAGAGATAGATCATGGTCATGGTAACAAATTTTCAACGTGATGATAATTTGATGTTGCACTCGGGCTTGAACAGAAGTACTACTACTGTCTCACAAATTCTTTATCATTATACTTTGCAACATTTATCGGATGCACCAAATTCAGAGATAGATCATGATCATGGTAACAAATTTTCAACGTGATGATGATTTGATGTTGCACTCGGGCTTGAACAGAAGTACTAGTACGGTCACTCAAAATTTTAGCATTATACTTTGCAACGGATGCACCAATTTCAGAGATAGATCATGATCATGGTAACAAATTTTCAACGTGATGATGATTTGATGTTGCACTCGGCCTAGAAGAGAAGTACTAGTACGGTCAATACTTTTTATCATTATACTTTGCAAGATCTAGCGGATACGCTAATTTCAGAGATAGATCATGATCATGGTAGTGACCGATATTCAAGGTGATGATGATTTGATTTTGCACTCAGCCTTGAACAGAGGTACTAGTACGATCTCACAACTTTTTATCATTATAGTTGGACCTTAGCCAAATTCAAAATCTCATAGCGGCAAAACTTCCCGCCCACAAAATACAAAAATTTCACACGCTTACAAATTCCCATTCTACCCCTATGGAGATGGCAGCAAAGTCGGTTGGTGGGGGGGTCTGCCCGTGATTTTTTGGATTGCCACCTCCCTAGCCCGGAAACCCTCCCAAAAAAAATTCATTTCCCTCAGACCACCCACCAGAACTTCCCAAGTCCCTCTCTCCCACCTCCACGACCACCGCACCGGAACATCCCCGCCGGACTTCCCTGGCCTACCCGAGGCCTCGCGATCCTCGTCATCCGGCTGCCTGTCGGAGCCGCTTCATCGACACCGTCATCAACCGGACCGGATCATCCCCGCCGAACCTCGAAACCATATGCTCATCCAGCTGTCTACCGCAGTCGCTTCAGCTGCGGTATCGTCCACCCCACCGGAGCCGCTTCGCCGGATCCGTCGTCCACCGCATCGGATCTTGCTCACCGACACCGTTGTGCATGAACCGGATCTGCTTCACCGGCGCCGTGCATGATCTAAACTCTTCTACTGTCGCTTTTCTATTGCTTGCCTGCAAGTTCTTGTTTAATCTTGGGGGAACCTGTTTGTACAAACGACGCGCCGTTACGTTTTTTCAGATGACATGTGTAACCATGAAGTGTAATGGCCGTCTCTCCAACCCCAAGTAGCACATGTAGCGTACTTCATCACCGGATCTATCAACCCCAGGAAGATCTGCTGTGACTCCCACAGAGTGCTTCTCCTAATGTAAGTCCCTTGTTTTAGCGCCATGTTCGGGGTTCGGATGCTTGTTTGTCTGAAGCTCTTTTAGTTCATTCCTAGATATGACCGTAACACCTTGCTATTTTCTAGTTCGTTGCTAACTTTAAGCGATTGAACATTTTGGTTTGCATTCCCTGCTCTGTAGATGTAGCCATCATAACTTCTATCTTGCTCAGTCGTTGTTACAAAAATTATAGGCTGCTACTATTTTGTTCATGCCAATCTTGTTCTCCTGGAACATGTTGGTTTGCATTCCCTGTACTACAGGTGATGCCATTGTTATTTCTATCTACTTCATCATAAGCTAACAAAGTAACCGCTCGCTATTAGTTCCCGCATGCTATCGCTCTCGCCATCATGCAGTACAAATTTATTTGAACTCGTCACAATAGCCTACTTCCATCATAATTTTGTCTCGCCATCCGATTCTTCAAAAGCTGCAATATTAACTTGTTTCTCTTAATTGGCATGGCGCTCACATATAGAATGGTGAACATATTGGTGTGCATTCCCTCTTCTACAAGTTCACAGATGATCCCACTATATTCCGTTTCTGGTCCATCCTAAGCCGTAGCATTAACTATCCTATATGTGTTGCTCATTACAACTTTATATCCCGAAACAAATTGATTTGTTTCCCTTATCTACAAGTTTATGAGTGATGCCATTATAACTCCTATCTGTTTTATTCCTAGCTATTATAGTAACATCCTGCTATTATTTAGTTCATGGCCAATTTTAAGTAATTGAGCATGTTGGTTCGCATTCCCTGCTCTATAGCTTTTGACATCGTAACTTCTATATTTGGTTTACATTCCCTGCTCTGTAGATCTAGCCATCATAACTTTATCTTGCTCAGTCGTTGTTACAAAAATTATGGCCTGCTACTATGTTGTTTGTGCCAATTTTTTACTCCATGAACATGTTGGCTTGCATTCCCCGTACTACAGGTGATGCCATTGTTTTGTATCTAGTTCATTGTAAGCTAACAAAGTAAGGACTTAGTTTGGCATGCTATCACTCTGCTATCTAGCCTGTAGTACAAGTAAACTTGTCATACTACTAGATAACAATTTTGTGTGCCATCTTGTTCTTCAAAAGATGCATTATTGACTTGTTTCTCTGACTTGGCATGACGCTCACATATGGAATGCTGAACATATTGGTTTGCATTCCCTCTTATACAAGTTCACAGGTGATCCCACTATATTACGTATCTTGTCCATCCTAAGCTCCGAGCATTAACTATTCTCTATGTGTTGCTCATTACAAGTTTATATCCCGAAACATCTTGATTTGCATCCCCTTCACTATAAGTTCGGGAGTATTATTTAGTTCACGGCCAATTTGAAGTAATTGCACTTGGCACATGTTGGTTCACATTCCCTCCTCTTTAGCTTTTGCCATCGTAACTTCTATTTTTGGTTTACATTCCCTTCTCTGTAGATGTAGCCATCATAACTTCATCTTGCTCAGTCGTTGTTACAAAATTTATAGCCTGCTACTATGTTGTTCATGCCAATTTTGTACTCCCTGAACATGTTGGTTTGCATGGGACTCGACAGTAGTAAGTCTGCTGTTTCATTTTAAAGTGCTCTGTTATATTGGTTGTTGGTATGCGGCATGCACTCTTTGTTTGCTTATTGTGCGCATTACAATGATCTTCTTATAACGACGAAATGATGAGTTCCAAATTCTTTGGCAAACAATATTGTAGTGTCTTTGCCTTTCCATTGTTGCTGTTTTAACTTGTAATGTCTTTGTTTCAGATATAGGTGGTGCATGGACAACTTAAAAGATTGCCGAATGGCTTCATTGTATTGCTAGGTTTAATTACCATTCAATTTCTCTGGGTTCTGTAATATTTTTTCAAAGCCTTGAAGCTGATGTAATATTTAGTTAGTTTTTATAGTTCTTTCGCGCATTTTTTTCTATGGTGCTTGTGGTAAGTGAGGCTATCCGACAGAAATCATGTGCTGCGTAAATATTCTCAGTATCTAAATCACAAATTGCCATCCCTTAAACGACCCAATTAAGCGAAATCACATATGTGTCGGCCCGCAAAATCCTAAAGTGCCTATTATGCTGGCATATAAGCAGCAACTAAACAGGCTGGCCCACTTACTTATTGGGCTAGCCCACTTGATTTACGGTGGACCCCACACTCTAATTTGGCCGGCCCACTTGCTTTAAGGTGGACCCCACCCACTACTGGGCCGGCCCTGTAACAGAAAAGTGGGCCCCACAAGCTTATTAGGCCGGCCCGCTAACTTGTCGGGCCAGCCCACCTGATTTACCGTGGACCCCACATACTAATTGGGCCGGCCCACTAACTTGTTGGGTCAGCCCAATTGCTTTTGTGGTGAACCCCACATACTAAATGGGCCAGCCCGTTAACAGGAAAGTGGGACCCTCCTGTGTTTTTGGCAAGGCCCACTATCTTGTTGGGCCGGCCCACTTGCTATATCGTGGACCCCACATACTAAATGGGCCGGCCCTTCAACAGGAAAGTGGGACCCACCTGTGTTTTTGGCCCGGCCCACTATCTTGTTGGGCCGGCCCACTTGCTATATGGTGGACCCCACATACTAAATGGGCCGGCCCTTTAACAGGAATGTGGGACCCACCTGTGTTTTTGGCCCGGCCCACTTTCTTGTTGGGCCAGCCCACTTGCTATATGGTGGACCCCACATACTAAATGGGCCGGCCCTTTAACAGGAAAGTGGGACCCACCTGTGTTTTTGGCCCGGCCCACTATCTTGTTGGGCTGGCCCACTTGCTATATGGTGGACCCCACATGCTAAATGGGCCGGCCCTTTAACAGGAAAGTGGGACCCACCTGCGTTTTTAGCCCGGCCCACTGGCTTGTTGGGCAAGCCCATTTGATCTATTGTGGACCCCACGTACTAAATGGGCCGGCCCGATAGCAGGAAAGTGGGACCCACATGCTAATTGGGCTGGCCCAATAACTTCTTGGGCCGGTCCACTTGCTTTAAGGTGGACCCCACTTGTTAAATGCGCTGGCCCGATAACAGGAAAGTGGGTCCCACATGTCTTGTGGGCCGGTCCTTTTGCCTGTTGACCGGTCAAACGAGTGCATTCGGCCCGGCCCACATGCTTAGTGGGCCGACCCATTAAAGTTTTGACCAGTCAACCTTAGAGGTTAGGCCCGGCCCACGTAACTAATGGACCAACCCAGCTATATAGTTGACCGGTCAAACTAAGTCAGCTGGCCCGGCCCGCAAACTTAATGGGCCGGCCCGCTTAAGACGTGGCAGGCCTCGTGCGGGCCTACCATCTACCACGGGGTTTCAGCCGGTTAACGCCGTTAACTGCCAGTTAACGGCGTCTACCACGTGTCAGTTTGCATGATGTCAGCGAGTCAACGGGCTCCCGGAAACACTTCGCAACGGTCCGATTTTCTGTGGCGGAAGGGCGCCCAAGCGCGACGGACCGAAAAAAACGTCGTAGGACTTTGCCTGACGCAGTTTCGACAACAGAACCCATATCGTCGGGTTAGGCCCATAGGCGACGAAAAATGGCCCTTAACGGACGATTTTGGGACGTTGTCTATCAGAACTTTTCTTGTAGTGAGATCTCCTCGCTCAACCACCCAAATCCCTTGTGCTTTGGAGAATCGAAGGAGAAGACCCCGATCTACATCTTCACCAAAGAGATTTGCATTTCCCCCTCATTTTGTTGAGGCCCCCTTGCTAGTGTTCCTCTTTGGATCCCTAGTTGTTTGTTGTCGATGTATTCTTGTTGATTGTTGTGTTGTTACAAATTTGGGAGCCTCCAATTTGGTTGTGGATTTGTGCCCCAAGAACCTTGTAAAGGCCCGGTTTCCGCCTCGAGGAAATCCCTTAGTGGAAGTGGGCTAGGCCTTCGTGGCGTTGCTCACAGGAGACCTGAGTGAAGCCTTTGTGGCGTTGGTTTGGCTTTCGTAGCAACCACACTCCTCCAAACGTATGCGTACCTTCTTGCAAAGGAAGGGAACTATGCGAATCAACTCCGTGTCTCCGCGTGCTCCACTCTCGGTTACCTCTATCCTATTATATCTCCTATATATTGCGTAGCTATATCTTGCTTAGTTGTTAACCTTATCATTTAGGTAAATTCACATAGTTGCATATCTAGAGAATTTACCTTTGTGTCAAGCCTAAATTGAAAAAGAACTAAAAAGTGGTTAGCACCTATTCACCCCCCCTCTAGGTGCGGCATATGATCCTTTCACCAGGGGCTTCCCAAAGATAAACAAGTAACATGCTGGCATGCACGCAACAACCAAAGGAAAACATATAAACTAGTTGTGGCCACTAGACAAAGCTGTAGATTCTGGCAGTGGTCGAGGGGAGACTCGTACCCATGCGTGGTTAGAGCGCTCAGTCTCGGAACAGATAACAAGAACTCGGGGTCCTAGATATTAAAGAAACACAAGTGAGCCGTCACAAAACGATCAACTGACCCACCGATGCCTCCGCTAACAACTATAAACAAGTAACCATGATACCCTCAATAGATATAACCATAAACCATGTGTCATATTCCCCAATAGATAACCCGATAAGATAACGATAACAGTAACAAGATATAAACAGCACTAGCATGCACTACGACTCGTAAGGCAGACCCGATAACCAAACAATAGTTGTAGGAGGTTGGTGGAGGCAATATGGGCTGCTTGAGGTAACAAATGAAGGGGACACGTGACAAGAACGCAACTCAAGGATAGCATAAGGGAGAAGGCAAAATAAAATAGGTGAGCGACTCCTGCAGAGACAGGAGTTTAGGAAATGCTTGCCTGTTAAAGCTTGCCGAGGAACATCCAGAGAACTTATCGTATCTCACAACACCACTTCGCGATCCTATCCGAGAAGAATCAAATGCTAGAACACACAACGCATACAAGTCTTACTACTACGGATAAAGAAGATCTAGCATGATCAAGATGATATGCATGACATGGCAATGATGGTGCAATGCAACTTATCCAAATTAATCGGAGTCGGAACCCCGGACAGACAATTAAGGTTGGAGTTGCATTTTCTACCGACAAAGTTAAGTGTTGATTAGCATGGCATAACAAGGCAGGGGTGAGCTACTTCAATATTAAACGGAGCGGGGAAAAACCCTAGGCAGTGTTCCAAAATACTTCGCATATATGATAGGTGAACATGCATAACTATCATCGTCCGATATGATGCGAGATGCAAACATGTGCATAGATGGCATATTCAGATTATTCATATTTTCCTGATTGAAAAAAATATAAAATACTTTGCATTTCGACAAACAGGTTGAAAGATATGACTTATACAAGATTTGCAAAAAGAATAGAAAACAGACAGAGAGATGGGCTGCTACGGGCCGGGTCTGTACCAAAGGGCGTCGGCAAGCTATCTTCTGGTCAGCGGCGATGGGTTGCGCTAACGGTCCTGGGCCAAGGCCCGCCTGCAACGCTGGATCTGAGGAAGGCAATAAAAAGGTGAGGCATAGGCCTCAGACAGGATTCGAACCAGAGATCTCTCAGGTGAGGAGCAAGCAGTTTACCAATGGGCTGCTGGTTTTGATGTTGAAGAACATGGGCCGGATATAGATCAGGTCGAGGATCGATCTCGCGTTCAAGGCCGAACCAAGATGAGCTAGATGGCTTCGGAGTTGCACGTGGACATGGGGAATCAGATGGTGGTGGAGCGGTGTCCAGGGGGTCACCGGAGTGTCACCGTCGTGAGCTCCTGCGGCGGTGGAACAAGGTCAACGTGGGCAGAACAACATAGAACGAAAAGGGAGGAGATAAGGGATCTCAGAGGTGGGCACGGTCACCTAGAACGCGCACAAGGGTTCAACGAAGGCAGAGGAGGTCAGGGACGGCCGGAATCGACGCTGGAGTGCAGCCGGCCATGGTGGAGAAACGACGACCTTGACGTTGATTCAAGGGCTTCTAGGACGATTCCTTACAGGGAGATGACGAGGACGTCGAACCACATCTCCTGGTACCATCGGCTCGACGAGGGGCGGCCTGCCGCGTCGGCGCCATGGCGACATGGTGCGGTGCTGTGAGGGTTTTCTCCTTCGTTTGCTCACAGAGAAAAGGAGAAGGGTAAGGAGAAGAGGAGATGGTGGCGGTGCAAGAGAAGGAGGAGGGAGCTAGGGTTTCCAGGTGTTAAAATATATAGCCTAGCCCTTTCCAACAGTTCGGACTTTTGGAAAACTTGGCTAGTGCATTAATTTAATATGGTATCAGAGCGAGGAGGTCTCAAGTTCAAACCCCGTCTTATGCACTATTTAATCTAAAAAATAGTTACGGCCTCCCGTTAATCACATGTCTAGTGTCTTTCCGTTTGTCCAGCCTAGACGTGAGGGGGAGTGTTAAAATATATAGCCTAGCCCTTTCCAACAGTTTGGACTTTTGGAAAACTTGGCTAGTGCATTAATTTAATGCCAGGGGCCCTAGGGCGCGGCTTAAAAGGGGAGGAGGAAGTGCGGTGGTTGGCGAGAGGAGGACCACTGCGTCCACGCCGTATGTGTGAGGACGAGGAAGACGACAACAGGAGAAAGGGACGTACCCCTTCGTCCAGGAAAATCGGGCTGAGATGGTGGGTTGCGGGATGTTGGCCGGCTGGGCCTGGCCGGATGGAGAGGCTCTCTACCATTTTTTTATTAAAACAGTTTTCCTTTTATTATTTTCCTCTTTGTTTTGAAACTATTTGAAAGTAGTTTTATATATGAAAATGATTAGAGAAAAATATGTTTTCATTTGAGACAAAGAGAGGAGGAATAAGTTAGCAACAAAGATAAAGGTTAATAAAAATAATTTTGGGGATCAAAACTATGCATGATGCCATGATGATGCAATAAAAGAAAAAGAACGAGGAAAAATCTAATAGAGGGTTTTTCCGGGGGCGTTACAATCGACACCACTAACAAGAGATCGCGCCCCGAGATCCCAAGGTCAACCTAAGGGGGAGTTGGTTAAACTATCGGATCTTCTTGTACCATGTTGACAAACACCCGACCTTGGTGTGGAACCTTCTTCTGTCGAGGTGTTGATCTTCTTGAGACCACTAACAAGAATTGTTGCTCCATGTAGAACGTTCGACACCACTAACAAGAAGTCATTGTTCCGCTGTCGATGATGCGCTTTCGTCGAGACCTCCGAAGATTGGACCTAATAGGTAAGGGGCAAAGATCGTCTAACCCGCGTCAGAAGCTAAGACTCAGAAAACTCAGATAAGGGAGAAGACTCAAAACTCGCATAGGTAAGAGGAGAAAGAGTAGAGGTAAGGAGAAAATCAGAGCTAATCAGAACTATCCAACGAATTTTAGAAAATAGCTTTCACACTCTAAAGTCAACGACGTTGGCAAGCTTATCCTAAAGGATGGACTAGTGGGGTACCGTCAACCTGAGGCTCTGATACCAACTTGTGACGCCTCGGAACCGGTACCATGAGGATCCCAGCGAACCCGCCGAAGTCCACACGATATCGATTCAGAGACGCCCTCCGACATGACGTGCGCGACGGATCACACACGTGATGCCGGAGGAATTAACACGAGTGGTAACATTACAACATGATTACAATAGAGCCCACAAGAAACAGATATATTACAATAACGACTCCATCGAGTCAAGATACAAATATACAGTACAAAGATCCAAATCATACAAAAGATCAAATACGTCCGAGTATGGACAAGATACAAATTGGACTAAGAGTCCTGAAGATAAACGATGGCGTCCATAACCCTGCCCAGGCCAAGCCAGAAGGGTAACCTTGCTAACGTCGTCTTCATCGAACATGTCTTCGTACCTGCCCGGTTTTGTCCCAAAGAAGCAGCAATAAGTACAGCTTCGTACTTAGCAAGACTTCAAGACGTATAAGCATTCGTCAACCAATCGTTCTTTGTACTTGAGGCACGCAGGGGACTTAGAGGACACAAGAGGAACGTCATAGGCAATATGGTGGGGTTAAGCGGCAGCGCGCAAGCACTAAAAACCTATAGAGACACTCTATAACATTCGTCTAAACAGAGAAGGGGAGAGAACGCAGAAGCTAACAGTTCTATACTCTGCAAACATAACACAGCTGATTTGTTCCCCCTTCGCAAAGAAGTACTTACAAAGGCACTCACACGGTTGACAAGTTTTAACCAGTTATTATTTAAGTTGTTCTATCTTACTATGCAAGTTATCTATTATATTATTAAAACAACAAACAATCAACGGTATAGATTAGCTACAAATAATCAATTAAAAAAGAGCGGACAAGATTATCTGGTTAATGTTCGGCCGAAGTTAATCTCTCGATAATATCATGCTACCGATTGTAGTTCTCTCCCGTACGGTAGTTAGGATATAGTCAAACAAAAGCCAACTAACCTCCGGCCGACGCCGATCTTGATATCAGCATATGGATTGTCCTTTCCCCATACGCCTCTAGCCCTAATCTGCCACCGCCTCTGCCGCGGCCTCCTCCGTCTCCAGCGCTGCACACGGCTCTGGATTTTCGGGTCGTCTCCGCCAAAGCGCACTTCTCCAACGCTCATCGTCGGCAGATTGGATTGGCTCCGATCTCAGCAACGTCAGTCAAGGACACGCTATGGATGCAGGCAAGAGACTCACGCGGTCACGCCGTGTAGTACGTCATGTAAGGATTTTTCCTTTCTCGAATTAATGGCCTAATCCGGTTTCCATGGAAGTACTCTGATAATCCAGATTTACATGCATGCACTTAGGCCAGAAGAAGCAATACCACATGCAGTTACAGGCGGAAGACCTGCTAGAGGAGGACATGCGAATCACGACCCGCGTGGAATTTCAATTTTCTACTTCGGGAAGTGCATTTTCTCATGCCAGCAGATCACGATCTGTGTGGAATTTCGATCATGCAAGATTAGGTCGCCCGGCCGAAGAATATTAGGAGGTTCTGTATGATTCATTCAGGAGATTTACTTCCGCCAAAGATATCCCCACTCATAATCCTAGAAACAATATATTCGGAGGTTTTTTTACTGGGGCTGTATTTCCAGTTTGCTATCAGACAATGATACGGTAGGGCATATTACGCTCTGGTTTGTTGGCTCAACTCTTGATAGTGCTGTTTGCAGAGATAGGGTGATATGTATTCAAGATGTCATATGATGGTGGCTTTGGATTAGGAGTATCTGCATCAACCCGGGACATGCAACATCAATGTTGAGGTTACCATCTTGAGCGTTGCCCCCTTTTTCTCATCTACTGGATTAAAACAGAATCCGATCTAATCCTGCAGAAGATAGGAGATAGGAGACGTATGCAAGAATTTGATTGACTAGAAGAAGTACGAAGGTACTCATCCATGTTCTCTGATAGCAACACGCATGAAATGGCCAACACCCGCGCTGCCGGTTGCATCATCGATCGATCGTTATTCAAGAACATATGAAGCTGAGATGGGATTGATGGATTACGATTAGTTCGACTCATGCACTGGAACCAGTCGGCGGAGGCAATGGACATCGATGACTCGGTGCAGGAGCACGACCATGACGTCATCGTCAAGGAGCAGAAGCTTATCACCATGGACGGCAGGTAGTCCATGTACATGTACTCCTCGATGTTTTCAGGCGCTCTCTCTCCCAAGGTGCACGATCATTAGACATATGGATTAGCTCATTTTCTCACCACTTTATTGGAGACATGAAAATATTGTTATAATTTTTACATACATGCAAAATTTTAGGACAGATCTTTAGGACTTACTTTTGAGTGGGGCACAGATGCACAATGCAAAATTTTGTGATGTGGACGCCCAAGCCATAGTGACAATTACTGGAGATGGGGGTTTTGCATAATGGGCAACTCGAAGATGCGAAAAGCTGTATAAATCACTGACTTCTATTATAAGATAAAATGAACGTATGGTTTAAGAGCGGCGTGATAGAGCCAACTTTTCAGTGAATTAAATAGATATATTATGACAGAATGAAAACTACATCGAGGAAAATTATATATTTTTAAAACTAAAATCTCATGTGTGGAATAAAAATATGTCTTCCCCACGAATTGTAGTGTAGAAAAGGAAAAAAAAATTTGATAACAAGGCTCATATGTATCAACATGCATCTATTTCTTAGATGTATAAACATGCACAAAATCAAGTGTTTCATACTTTAAAAATGGGGTCCACAAGTGTAGAGCAAGAAAATAAAAACACATAATAACCTGGGTGGATAGAAGCCAAAAATAAAATGTTTATTTAAGGACCACGTGGCATACATGTATGAGAGTGGATGAGAAAAAATATATCAACGCAATAATTAATGTACCACTTAACATCTTATAACTAGGCAAATACTAATCAAAATCATATAAATAAATAAAAATCACCTAAGACAAATAATGCAAGGTATTTGTCACTACAAAGGATAAATCTAGGCGCGCAAATGCGCGGGTCACTCTGCTAGAATTAGTATTGAAACAACAGGTGTAAGTTGTCTATGATCGAGTCATACAGCTCCAAGTCGTCCATAACCGCGGACATGACTTATCGATAAGATGTAACCCTGCAGGGATGCCCAAATGTTCCCACACGCACGCTCAACCCACTTGCGACAGGTGGATATCATGACTCGCACTCTCCTTCACTACAATAATGTCCAGGAAGTCACCTAACCAGGTTGAACCCGAATCGAAGTCCGGCCGTATCTCCGAAGTGGACTTAGCTATGTGTGTCAACGTGCAAGGTGGTTTAGCACACACTGGGGTGATAAACCACTTCGCAGAGGCTCCACGACCTATACGTGCATACCAGAAATAAGGGATACAAGGCACCCATGGGCTTCCCAAAGATAAAGAAGTAACAGGCTGGCATGCACGCAACAACCAAAGGAAAACATATAAACTAGTTGTGGCCACTAGACAAAGCTGTAGATTCCGGCAGTGGTCGAGGGGAGACCCAGTAAACATACCCACGTGTGGTTAGAGCGCTCAGTCTCGGAACAGATAACAAGAACTCGGGGTCCTAGATATTAAAGGAACACAAGTGAGCCGTCACAAAACGATCAACTGACCCACTGATGCCTCCACTAACAACTATTAACAAGTAACCATGATACCCTCAACAGATATAACCATAAACCATGTGTCATATTCCCCAATAGATAACCCGATAAGATAACGATAACAGTAACAAGACATAAACAACACTAGCATGCACTACGACTCGCAAGGCAGACCCGATAACCAAACAATAGTTGTAGGAGGTTGGTGGAGGCAATATGGGCTGCTTGAGGTAACAAATGGAGGGGACACGTGACAAGAACGCAACTCAAGGATAGCATAAGGGAGAAGGCAAAATAAAATAGGTGAGCGACTCCTGCAGAGACATGAGTTTAGAAAATGCTTGCCTGTTAAAGCTTGCCGAGGAACATCCGGAGAACTTGTCGTATCTCACAAAACCACTTCGTGATCCTATCCGGGAAGAAGCAAATGCTGGAACACACAACGCATGCAAGTCTTACTACTACGGATAAAGAATATCCAGCATGATCAAGATGATATGCATGACATGGCAATGATGGTGCAATGCAACTTATCCAAATTAATCAGAGTCGGAACCCCGGACAGACAATTAAGGTTGGAGTTGCATTTTCTACCGACAAAGTTAAGTGTTGATTAGCATGGCATAACAAGGCAAGGGTGAGCTACTTAAATATTAAACGGAGCGGGGAAACCCCCTAGGCGGTGTTCCAAAATACTCCGCATATATGATAGGTGAACATGCATAACTATCATCGTCCGATATGATGCGAGATGCAAACATGTGCATAGATGGCATATTCAGATTCTTCATATTTTCCTGATTGAAAAACATATAAAATACTTTTCATTTCGACAAACAGTTTAAAAGATATGACTTATCCAAGATTTGCAAAAAGAATAGAAAACAGACAGAGAGATGGGCTGCTACGGGCCAGGTCTGTACCAAAGGGCGTCGGGAAGCTATCTTCTGCTCAGCGGCAGTGGGTTGCACTAAAGGTCCTGGGCCAAGGCCCGCCTGCAATGCTGGATCTGAGGAAGACAATAAAAAGGTGAGGCATAGGCCTCAGACAAGATTCGATCAAGAGATCTCTCAGGTGAGGAGCAAGCAGTTTACCACTGGGATGCTGGTTTTGATGTTGAAGAACATGGGCCGCGCACTACTTGAAGCAGATAGGAGCGGAGCTCGAGACTGGAATCCATGGCGGATAGAGAGCAGGTCGAGGATCGATCTCGCATTCAAGGCCGAACCAAGATGAGCTAGATGGCTTCGGAGTTGCGCCTGGACATGGGGAATCAGATGGTGGTGGTGCGGTGTCCAAGGGGTCGCTGGAGTGTCACCGTCGTCGAGCTCCTGCGGCGGCGGAACAAGGTCAATGTGGGCAGAACAACATAGAACGAAAAGGGAGGAGATAAGGGGTCACGGAGGTGGTCACGGTCACCTAGAACGCGCACAAGGGTTCAACGAAGGCAGAGGAGGTCAGGGACAGCCGGAATCGACGCTGAAGTGCAGCCGGCCATGGTGGAGAAACGGCGACCTTGACGTTGATTCAAGGGTGATGACCCACAAGTATAGGGGATCGCAACAGTCTTCGAGGGAAGTAAAACCCAAATTTATTGATTCGACACAAGGGGAGGTAAAGAATACTTATAAGCCTTAACAACTGAGTTGTCAATTCAGCTGCACCTGGAAAAGCACTAGTAACAGGGGTGATGTGAAAGCAGCAGTAATATGAGAGCAGTAGTAACAATAACACATCAGCAGTAGCAGTAATATGAGAGAAATGGCACCAGAAAATAGTCGATACTACTTCCAATGTCATATAGAAACGAGTATATGATGATGAGAGATGGACCGGGGTTCCCAGCTATCTACACTAGTGGTAACTCTCCAATAACAAGTGTTGGGTGAACAAATTACAGTTGGGCAATTGATAGGATTGAAATAGCATTAAGACAGAACATCAAGATTATTAATTATGTAGGCATGTTTTCCATATATCGTCATACGTGCTCGCAATGAGAAACTTGTACAACATCTTTTGTCCTACCAACCGGTGGCAGCCGGGCCTCTAGGGAATCTACTGGAAATTAAGGTACTCCTTTTAATAGAGCACCGGAGGAAAGCATTAACACTCCGTGAAAACATGTGATCCTCATATCTAAGCCTTCCCCTCCAGTTGTCCCAATTTCTGTCACTTTGGGGCCTTTGGTTCCGGACATAGACATGTGCATACAACTTGTAGATACAATCTAAGCAATAAGTATAGAGCTTAAATCTAAGATCATGCCACTCGGGCCCTAGTGACAAGCATTAAACACAACAAGATTGCAGCAACAATAATTTCATAAACTTTATAGATAGACTAATCATAATGTAACAATCCATCGGATCCCAACAAACACAACACCGATTACATCAGATGAATCTCAATCATGTAAGGTAGCTCATGAGATCATTGTATTGAAGTACATGGGGGAGAGAGTACCAACTAGATACAGCTAGAACCCGTAGTCCATGGGGGAACTACTCACGGAGCATGATGGAGGCGGTGGCGTTGATGGAGATGGCTTCCGGAGGCACTTCCCCGTCCCGGCAGGGTGCCGGAACAGAGACTTCTGTCCCCGGAACAGAGTTTCGCGATGGTGGCGGCGCCCCTGGAGTCTTTCTGGAGTTTCGTCAATTCGTATCGATGTTTTAGGTTAGGACGGCTTAAATAGGCGAAGAGTCGGAGTCGGAGGGGCCACGGGGCCTCCTCACACTAGGGGGGCGCACCCCCCTTGGGCCGCGCCGCCACCATGTGTGGGGCCCCCAGGGCTCCCCTCTGGTCCCACTCTGACTTTCTGGAAGGTTCCGGGGAAAATAAGATGTTGGGTCTTTGTTTCGTCGAATTCCAAGAATATTGCCCGAACAGCCTTTCTGGAACCAAAAACAACAGAAAACAACAACTGGCCCTTCGGCATCTCGTTAATAGGTTAGTTCCGGAAAATGCATAAAAACATTATAAAGTGCAAGCAAAACATGTAAGTATTGTCATAAAACAAGCATGGAACACCAGAAATTATAGGTACGTTGGAGACGTATCAGCATCCTGATACGTCTCCGACGTATCGATAATTTCTTATGTTACATGCCACATTATTGATGTTATCTACATGTTTTATGCACACTTTATGTCATATTCGTGCATTTTCTGGAACTAACCTATTAACAAGATGCCGAAGTGCCGCTTGTCGTTTTCTCGTTGTTTTTGGTTTCAGAAATCCTAGTAAGGAAATATTCTCGGAATTGGACGAAATCAAAGCCCAGGGGCCTATTTTTCCACGAAGCTTCCAGAAGTCCAAAGGAGAGACGAAGAGGGGCCACGGAGGGGCCACACTATAGGGCGGCGCGGCCCCCCCTTGGCCGCGCCGGCCTGTGGTGTGGGGCCCCCGTGCCGCCTCTTGACCTGCCCTTCCGCCTATAAAAAGTCTCCGTGACGAAACCCCCAGTACCGAGAGCCACGATACGGAAAACCTTCCGGAGACGCCGCCGCCGCCGATCCCATCTCGGGGGATCCAGAGATCGCCTCCGGCACCCCGCCGGAGAGGGGAATCATCTCCCGGAGGACTCTACGCCGCCATGGTCGCCTCCGGTGTGATGTGTGAGTAGTCTACCCCTGGACTATGGGTCCATAGCAGTAGCTAGATGGTTGTCTTCTCCCCATTGTGCTATCATTGTCGGATCTTGTGAGCTGCCTAACATGATCAAGATCATCTATCCGTAATTCTATATGTTGCGTTTGTTGGGATCCGATGAATAGAGAATACTTGTTATGTTGATTATCAAAGCTATGTCTATGTGTTGTTTATGATCTTGCATGCTCTCCGTTATTAGTAGATGCTCTGGCCAAGTTGATGCTAGTAACTCCAAGAGGGAGTATTTATGCTCGATAGTGGGTTCATGTCTCCGTGAATCTGGAGGGGTGACAAGAACCTCTAAGGTTATGGATGTGCTGTTGCCACTAGGGATAAAACATTAGTGCTATGTTCAAGGATGTAGTCACTAGTTACATTACGCGCAATACTTAATGCAATTGTCTGTTGTTAGCAACTTAATACCGGAGGGGTTCGGATGATAACCTCGAAGGTGGACTTTTTAGGCATAGATGCAGTTGGATGGCGGTCTATGTACTTTGTCGTAATGCCCAATTAAATCTCACTATACTCATCATGATATGTATGTGCATGGTCATGCTCTCTTTATTTGTCAATTGTCCAACTGTAATTTGTTCACCCAACATGTTGTTCGTCTTATGGGAGAGACACCTCTAGTGAACTGTGGACCCCGGTCCAATTCTCTTTACTGAAATACAATCTACTGCAATAATTGTTCTACTGTTTTCTGCAAACAATCATCTTCCACACAATACGGTTAACTCTTTGTTACAGCAAGCCGGTGAGATTGACAACCTCACTGTTTCGTTGGGGCAAAGTACTTTGGTTGTGTTGTGCAGGTTCCACGTTGGCGCCGGAATCCCCGGTGTTGCGCCGCACTACATCTCGCCGCCATCAACCTTCAACGTGCTTCTTGACTCCTACTGGTCCGATTAAACCTTGGTTTCTTATTGAGGGAAACTTGCCGCTGTGCGCATCACACCTTCCTCTTGGGGTTCCCAACGGACGTGCCAACCACACGCATCAAGCAAATTTCTGGCGCCGTTGCCGGGGAGATCAAGACACGCTGCAAGGGGAGTCTCCACTTCTCAATCTCTTTACTTTGTTTTTGTCTTGCTTAGTTTAATTTACTACTTTGTTTGCTGCACTAAATCAAAATACAAAAAAATTAGTTGCTAGTTTTACTTTATTTGCTATCTTGTTTGCTATGTCAAAAACACAAAAAAAATTAGTTACTTGTTTTACTTTACTTAATATCATGCAAGTTTTTATTTCACTAGTTAAGCATAATGGAAAACAACAAAAATATGAGAGATCTTTATGAACTTTATCTTGAATTAGGACATGATGTGTTTGAAGGGAGAATTAAAAAACCCATGGAACTTTATATGCATGCTAATGGGAATGCTATTACTATGAATGCTTTGAACACCATTGTTGCTAATGCTATGGAAAATTCTAAGCTTGGGGAAGCTGGCTTTGATGAGCATGATCTTTTTAGTCCCCCAAGCATTGAGGAGAAAATTTTCTTTTATGATTACAATATGCCTCCTATATTTGATGATAGCTACTTTGTTGAATTTGCTCCCACTACAACTAATAAAATTGATTATGCTTATGTGGAGAGTAATAATTTTATGCATGAGACTCATGATAAGAATGCTTTATGTGATAGTTATATTGTTGAGTTTGCTCATGATGCTACTGAAAGTTATTATGAGAGAGGAAAATATGGTTGTAGAAATTTTCATGTTACTAAAACACCCCTCTATGTGCTGAAATTTTTGAAGCTACACTTGTTTTATCTTTTTACGCTTGTTGCATTATGCTTCTTGAACTTGTTTATTTACAAGATTCCTCTTCATAGGAAGCATGTTAGACTTAAATGTGTTTTGAATTTGCCTCTTGAAGCTCTCTTTTGCTTCAAATACTATTTCTTGCGAGTGCATCATCAAAACTGCTGAGCCCATCTTAATGGCTATAAAGAAAGAACTTCTTGGGAGACAACCCATGTTTTTACCTACAGTACTTTGTTTTTATTTTGTGTCTTGGAAGTTGTTTACTACTGTAGCAACCTCTCCTTATCTTAGTTTTATGTTTTGTTGTGCCAAGTTAAGCCGTTGATAGAAAAGTAAGTACTAGATTTGGATTACTGCACAGTTCCAGATTTCTTTGCTGTCACGAATCTGGGTCCACCTCCCTGTAGGAAGCTCAGAAAATTAAGCCAATTTACGTGCATGATCCTCAGATATGTACGCAACTTTCATTCAGTTTGAGCATTTTCATTTGAGCAAGTCTGGTGCCATTTTAAAATTCGTCAATACGAACTGTTCTGTTTTGACAGATTCTGCCTTTTATTTCGCATTGCCTCTTTCGCTATGTTGGATGAATTTCTTTGATCCATTAATGTCCAGTAGCATTATGCAATGTCCAGAAGTGTTAAGAATGATTGTGTCACCTCTGAATATGTCAATTTATAATGTGCACTAACCCTCTAATGAGTTGTTTCGAGTTTGGTGTGGAGGAAGTTTTCAAGGATCAAGAGAGGAGTATGATGCAACATGATCAAGGAGAGTGAAAGCTCTAAGCTTGGGGATGCACCCGGTGGTTCACCTCTGCATATATCAAGAAGACTCAAGCGTCTAAGCTTGGGGATGCCCAAGGCATCCCCTTCTTCATCGACAACATTATCAGGTTCCTCCCCTGAAACTATATTTTTATTCCATCACATCTTATGTGCTTTTTCTTGGAGCGTCGGTTTGTTTTTGTTTTTGTTTTGTTTGAATAAAATGGATCCTAGCATTCACTTTATGGGAGAGAGACACGCTCCGCTGTAGCATATGGACAAGTATGTCCTTGGTTTCTACTCATAGTATTCATGGTGAAGTTTCTCCTTCGTTAAATTGTTATATGGTTGGAATTGGAAAATGATACATGTAGTAATTGCTATAAATGTTTTGGGTAATGTGATACTTGGCAATTGTTGTGCTCATGATTAAGCTCTTGCATCATATGCTTTGCACCCATTAATGAGGAAATACATAGAGCATGCTAAAATTTGGTTTCTCTAAGGTCTAGATAATTTCTAGTATTGAGTTTGAACAACAAGGAAGACGGTGTAGAGTCTTATAATGTTTTCAATATGTCTTTTATGTGAGTTTTGCTGCACCGGTTCATCCTTGTGTTTGTTTCAAATAAGCCTTGCTAGCCTAAACCTTGTATCGAGAGGGAATACTTCTCATGCATCCAAAATACTTGAGCCAACCACTATGCCATTTGTGTCCACCATACCTACCTAAACTACATGGTATTTTCTGCCATTCCAAAGTAAATTGCTTGAGTGCTACCTTTAAAATTCCATCATTCACCTTTGCAATATATAGCTCATGGGACAAATAGCTTAAAAAAACTATTGTGGTATTGAATATGTCATTATGCACTTTATCTCTTATTAAGTTGCTTGTTGTGCGATAACCATGTTCACTGGGGACGCCATCAACTTTTCATTGTTGAATTTCATGTGAGTTGCTATGCATGTTCGTCTTGTCTCGAAGCAAGAGAGATCTACCACCATATGGTCAAGCATGCATATGTTAGAGAAGAACATTGGGCCGCTAACTAAAGCCATGCTCCATGGTGGAAGTTTCAGTTTTGGACAATAATCCTCAAATCTCAAATGAGAAAATTATTAATTGTTGTTATATGCTTATGCATAAAAGAGGAGTCCATTATCTGTTGTCTATGTTGTCCCGGTATGGATGTCTAAGTCGAAGAATAATCAATAGCGAGAAATCCAATGCGAGCTTTCTCCTTAGACCTTTGTATAGGCGGCATAGAGGTACCCCTTTGTGACACTTGGTAAAAACAATGCATTGTGATGATCCGGTAGTCCAAGCTAATTAGGACAAGGTGCGGGCACTATTAGTACGCTATGCATGAGGCTTGCAACTTATTAGATATAATTTACATGATGCATATGCTTTATTACTACCGTTGACAAAATTGTTTCATGTTTTCAAAATCAAAGCTCTAGCACAAATATAGCAATCGATGCTTTTCCTCTATGGAGGACCATTATTTTACTTTCAATGTTGAGTCAGCTTCACCTATTTCTCTCCACCTCAAGAAGCAAACACTTGTGTGAACTGTGCATTGATTCCTACATACTTGCTTATTGCACTTATTATATTACTCTATGTTGACAATATCCATGAGATATACATGTTACAAGTTGAAAGCAACCGCTGAAACTTAATCTTCTTTTGTGTTGCTTCAATATCTCTACTTTGAATTATTGCTTTATGAGTTAACTCTTATGCAAGACTTATTGATGCTTGTCTTGAAGTGCTATTCATGAAAAGTCTTTGCTATATGATTCACTTGTTTACTCATGTCATATACATTGTTTTGATCGCTGCATTCACCACATATGCTTTACAAATAGTATGATCAAGATTATGATGGCATGTCACTCCAGAAATTATCTGTGTTATCGTTTTACCTGCTTGGGACGAGCAGAACTAAGCTTGGGGATGCTGATACGTCTCCGACGTATCGATAATTTCTTATGTTCCATGCCACATTATTGATGTTATCTACATCTTTTATGCACACTTTATGTCATATTCGTGCATTTTCTGGAACTAACCTATTAACAAGATGCCGAAGTGCCGATTGTCGTTTTCTGCTGTTTTTGGTTTCAGAAATCCTAGTAAGGAAATATTCTCGGAATTGGACGAAATCAAAGCCCAGGGGCCTATTTTTCCACGAAGCTTCCAGAAGTCCGAAGGAGAGACGAAGAGGGGCCACGGAGGGGCCACACTATAGGGCGGCGCGCCCCCCCCTTGGCCGCGCCGGCCTGTGGTGTGGGGCCCCCGTGCCGCCTCTTGACCTGCCCTTCCGCCTATAAAAAGTCTCCGTGACGAAATCCCCAGTACCGAGAGCCACGATACGGAAAACCTTCCGGAGACGCCGCCGCCGCCGATCCCATCTCGGGGATCCAGGAGATCGCCCCGGCACCCTCGCCGGAGAGGGGAATCATCTCCCGGAGGACTCTACGCCGCCATGGTTGCCTCCGGTGTGATGTGTGAGTAGTCTACCCCTGGACTATGGGTCCATAGCAGTAGCTAGATGGTTGTCTTCTCCCCATTGTGCTATCATTGTCGGATCTTGTGAGCTGCCTAACATGATCAAGATCATCTATCCGTAATTCTATATGTTGCGTTTGTTGGGATCCGATGAATAGAGAATACTTGTTATGTTGATTATCAAAGCTATGTCTATGTGTTGTTTATGATCTTGCATGCTCTCCGTTATTAGTAGATGCTCTGGCCAAGTTGATGCTAGTAACTCCAAGAGGGAGTATTTATGCTCGATAGTGGGTTCATGTCTCCGTGAATCTGGAGGGGTGACAAGAACCTCTAAGGTTATGGATGTGCTGTTGCCACTAGGGATAAAACATTAGTGCTATGTTCAAGGATGTAGTCACTAGTTACATTACGCGCAATACTTAATGCAATTGTCTGTTGTTAGCAACTTAATACCGGAGGGGGTTCGGATGATAACCTCGAAGGTGGACTTTTTAGGCATAGATGCGGTTGGATGGCGGTCTATGTACTTTGTCGTAATGCCCAATTAAATCTCACTATACTCATCATGATATGTATGTGCATGGTCATGCTCTCTTTATTTGTCAATTGCCCAACTGTAATTTGTTCACCCAACATGCTGTTCGTCTTATGGGAAAGACACCTCTAGTGAACTGTGGACCCCGGTCCAATTCTCTTTACTCGAAATACAATCTATCGCAATAATTGTTCTACTCGTTTTCTCGCAAACAATCATCTTCCACACAATACGGTTAACTCTTTGTTACAGCAAGCCGGTGAGATTGACAACCTCACTGTTTCGTTGGGGCAAAGTACTTTGGTTGTGTTGTGCAGGTTCCACGTTGGCGCCGGAATCCCTGGTGTTGCGCCGCACTACATCTCGCCGCCATCAACCTTCAACGTGCTTCTTGACTCCTACTGGTCCGATTAAACCTTGGTTTCTTACTGAGGGAAACTTGCCGCTGTGCGCATCACACCTTCCTCTTGGGGTTCCCAACGGACGTGCCAACCACACGCATCACATCCCCAAGCTTAGTTCCTGCTCGCCCTCGAGTAGGTAAACGATAAAAATAATAATTTCTGTAGTGACATGCTACTTACATAACCTTGATCATACTATTATAAAGCATATGAGATGAATTCAGTGACTCAAGGCAATGATCTATAGTTGCTAACAAATAGATAACATATAGCAAAACTTTTCATGAATAGTACTTTCAAGACAAGCATCAAAAGTCTTGCATAAAAGTTAAATCATAAAGCAATAAATTCAAAGTAAAGGCATCGAAACAACACAGAGGAAGATTGTCAACACAAAGTAATATGATGAATGCAAATAAGCAAGTATGTAAGAATCAATGCACAGTTGACACAAGTGTTTACTTCTAAGATGGAAGGAAATAGGTAAACTGACTCAACATAAAGTAACAGAATGGCCCTTCGCAGAGGGAAGCAGGGATTAAATCATGTGCTAGAGCTTTTTAAGTTTTGAAATCATATAGAGAGCATAAAAGTAAAGTTTTGAGAGGTGTTTGTTGTTGTCAACGAATGATAGTGGGTACTCTAACTACCTCATCAACCAGACTTTCAAGAGCGGCTCCCATGAAGGACGTTATCTCTACCAGAAAGGTAGATCATCCCTCTTCTCTTTTGTTTACACATGTATTTTAGTTTCATTATTTATGGATGACACTCCTCCCAACCTTTTGCTTACACAAGCCATGGCTAACCGAATCCTCGGGTGCCTTCCAACATTCACATACCATGAAGGAGTGTCTATTTGCAAAATTAAGTTGCTTACTGATAGATCAGGACAAAACACGTGAAGAGAATTATTAATGCAAGTTAATTAATTGGGGCTGGGAACCCCATTGCCAGCTCTTTTTGCAAAATTATTGGATAAGCGGATGTGCCACTAGTCCATGGGTGAGAGTCCGTCAAGAGTAAATGACAAGGTTGAAAGATAAAACACCACATACTTCCTCATGAGCTATAAAACATTAACACAAATTGAGAAGCATTTTGAAGGTTTAAAGGTAGCACATGAAGTATTTACTTGGAATGGCAGGAAATACCACATAGTAGGTAGATATGGTGGACACAAATGGCATAGGTTTTGGCTCAAGGTTTTGGATGCACGAGAAGCATTCCCTCTCAGTACAAGGCTTTGGGCTAGCAAGGTTGTTTGAAGCAAACACAAGTATGAACCGGTACAACAAAACTTACATAAGAACATATTGCAAGCATTATAAAACTCTACACTGTCTTCCTTGTTGCTCAAACACTTCTACTAGAAAATATCTAGACCTTAGAGAGACCAATCATGCAAACCAGTTTCAACAAGCTCTATGGTATTTCTCCACTAATAGGTTTAAACTACATGATGCAAGAGCTTAATCATGATCTACTTGAGAGCTCAAAACAATTTCCAAGTATCAAATTATCCAAGACAATATGAGGCATTTTCTGTTTCCAACCAAATAACAATAAATGCAATAGCTTCCAACTTTTATCATTGAATATTAAAAGTAAAACGAAGAACACAAGTGTTCATATGAAAAAGCGGAGCGTGTATCTCTCCCACACAAGGATTGCTAGGATCCGAATTTATTCAAACATAAACAACAAAAATAAAAACACACAGACGCTCCAAGTAAAGCACATAAGATGTGACCGAATAAAAATATAGTTTCAATAGAAGAAACCTGATAAGTTGATGAAGAAGGGGATGCCTTGGGCATCCCCAAGCTTAGGCGCTTGAGTCTTCTTGAAATATGCAGGGATGAACCACGGGGGCATCCCCAAGCTTATACTTTTCACTCTTCTTGATAATATATCATCCTCGTCTCTTGATCCTTGAAAACTTCCTTCACACCAAACTTCTCATAAACTTCATTAGAGGGGTTAGTACTCAAAAAAACTTCAATCCACTTTAGCCCTGTAGTGACACATTGCAAGAACTCAATAAAACATTAGCTACAGCTCTCCACGTCTAGAAAGCCTCACTTAAAGTCCACAAGAGACAATGCAAAAAACAGAGACAGAATCTGTCAAAACAGAACAGCTAGTAAACACGAATTTGTAAGAGGTACTTCCGTTGCTCAAATCAGAAAACTCAAAACTAATGAAAGTTGCGTACATATCTGAGGATCACTCACGTAAATTGGCAGATTTTTCTGAGTTACCTACAGAGAATCATACCCAGATTCGTGACAGCAAGAAATCTGTTTCTTCGCAGAAATCCAAATCTAGCATCAACCTTCTATTAGAGACTTCACTTGGCACAACATTGCGATAAAATAAAGATAAGGAGAGGTTGCTACAGTAGTAACAACTTCCAAAACACAACAAAACAGTAGCAAAATAAACACATGGGTTATCTCCCAAGAAGTGCTTTCTTTATAGCCATTAAGATGGGATCAGCAGTTTTAATGATGCACTCGCAAGAAATAAGAGTTGAAGCAAAGGAGAGCATCAAAAAGCAAGTTCAAAACACATTTAAGTCTAACCCACTTCCTATGCATAGTAATCTTGTACACAAACAAATTCATGAAGAACAAAGTGACAAGCATAAAAAGATAAAACAAGAATAACTTCAAAATTTTCAGCATATAAAGAGGTGTTTTAGTACCTTGAAAATTTCTACAACCATATTTTCCTCTCTCATAATAATTTTCAGTAGCTTCATGAATAAACTCAACAATATAACCATCACATGGAGCATGCTTTTCATGATTCACAAACACATAATTTTTATCAAACTCAGAAATAATAGGATTAAAACTTTCAAACCCACTTTTATCAATAATGTAACAAGATGATTGATCAATCTCAAAAGATATGAGACTCATAGATAAAGTCAAGAACTCTCCAATCCCATTTTCATTAATAGTACAATTAATATTATCAAGTAACATAGGACCATCATCTAGAGATTTATCATTAACATTTGCCAAGAAAAACTCTTTAGTACCATGCATATCGACATCAGGCACAAACAAAGCATTATCATAAGATTTATCAAAGTAGCATGGATTATCATGAATAACAGTAGCATAATTATTCTCGCAAGTTTTACTCATAGGGAATATTTCAAGAGAATCCACATGAACATAACATTCATCCGCCTTTGGTAAGCATGGAGGACAATCAAATAGTGTAAGAGATAAAGAGTTACTCTCATTAGAAGGTTGGCATGGGTAGCTAATCCATTCTTCCTCCTTTTGTTCATCACTCTCCTCTTCTTTTTCACCCAATGAGCTTTCATGTTCATCAATTTCTTCTTCCACTGGTTCCTGCAAATTGTGAGTGCATTCTTGTGCATTAATGAGTCTCTCTTTATAATCAATGATATAAGGATTATCACTGTAGCTTTCTATGCAAAAATTAAGGATAGAAGAGACATAATCTTTAAGGTCTTTACAAACAGCACAAGTTTCATAATTTTTAGCTATGAAGGATTCTATCTCAGAGGCTCCCATAAATATGACTAATTGTTCTACCTCTTCGAACCCAAAATGAATATAGCTATTCCGATTATAGTTCTTAATAAAAAATTCCTCACTAAAGCCACATTGAAATTTAAGATGTTTAGTATCCTGTTGAGAGCAACAGTTTATATCATGGCGTTGAAGCAAGATTTTAGCAATTGTTTTCAATTTTTCTATCACAGCACTCATAACTTCACCCGCTCTTGATTTTCTATAATTATTATATAATTCCATAAGCTCCAGATAGGTTGTAGGTTCTCCCATAATAGCAGTTTTTAATTTTTCGGTTTTTTCAATTTTTTATGGATTTTTGGGTATATGAGGAAAGTAAAACAAAACAAAAACAAACTAGACAAAACAAAGCTAAGCAAAATAATAGTAGACAGAAATAAACTAAGCACAAATAAACTAAACAAAAGTAAACTAAGCAAAACAAAATAAAATAAAATAGAGAGAGAGGTGGAGTGTACTCCCCAGGTGAACTTATGAGTAGAGCTATGCCTCCCCGGCAACGGCGCCAGAAAATAGTCTTGATGACCCACAAGTATAGGGGATCGCAACAGTCTTCGAGGGAAGTAAAACCAAAATTTATTGATTCGACACAAGGGGAGGTAAAGAATACTTATAAGCCTTAACAACTGAGTTGTCAATTCAGCTGCACCTGGAAAAGCACTAGTAACAGGGGTGATGTGAAAGCAGCAGTAATATGAGAGCAGTAGTAACAATAACACAGCAGCAGTAGCAGTAATATGAGAGCAATGGCACCAGAAAATAGTCGATACTACTTCCAATGTCATATAGAAACGAGTATATGATGATGAGAGATGGACCGGGGTTCCCAGCTATCTACACTAGTGGTAACTCTCCAATAACAAGTGTTGGGTGAACAAATTACAGTTGGGCAATTGATAGGATTGAAATAGCATTAAGACAGAACATCAAGATTATTAATTATGTAGGCATGTTTTCCATATATAGTCATACGTGCTCGCAATGAGAAACTTGTACAACATCTTTTGTCCTACCAGCCGGTGGCAGCCGGGCCTCTAGGGAATCTACTGGAAATTAAGGTACTCCTTTTAATAGAGCACCGGAGCAAAGCATTAACACTCCGTGAAAAACATGTGATCCTCATATCTAAGCCTTCCCCTCCAGTTGTCCCAATTTCTGTCACTTTGGGGCCTTCGGTTCCGGACATAGACATGTGCATACAACTTGTAGATACAATCTAAGCAATAAGTATAGAGCTTAAATCTAAGATCATGCCACTCGGGCCCTAGTGACAAGCATTAAACACAACAAGATTGCAGCAACAATAACTTCATAAACTTAATAAATAGACTAATCATAATGTAACAATCCATTGGATCCCAACAAACACAACACCGATTACATCAGATGAATCTCAATCATGTAAGGCAGCTCATGAGATCATTGTATTGAAGTACATGGGGGAGAGAGTACCAACTAGCTACATCTAGAACCCGTAGTCCATGGGGGAACTACTCACGGAGCATGATGGAGGCGGTGGCGTTGATGGAGATGGCTTCCGGGGGCACTTCCCCGTCCCGGCAGGGTGCCGGAACAGAGACTTCTGTCCCCCGAAACGGAGTTTCGCGATGGTGGCGGCGCCCCTGGAGTCTTTCTGGCGTTTCGTCAATTCGTATCGATGTTTTAGGTCAGGACGGCTTAAATAGGCGAAGAGTCGGAGTCGGAGGGGCCACGGGGCCTCCTCACACTAGGGGGGCGCCCCCCCTTGGGCCGCACCACCACCATGTGTGGGGCCCCCAGGGCTCCCCTCTGGTCCCACTCTGACTTTCTGGAAGGTTCCGGGAAAAATAAGATGTTGGGTCTTCGTTTCGTCGAATTCCGAGAATATTGCCCGAACAGCCTTTCTGGAACCAAAAACAACGAAAACAAGCAATCGGCCCTTCGTCATCTCGTTAATAGGTTAGTTCCGGAAAATGCATAAAAACATTATAAAGTGCAAGCAAAACATGTAAGTATTGTCATAAAACAAGCATGGAACACCAGAAATTATAGGTACGTTGGAGACATATCAAAGGGCTCCTAGGACGATTCCTTACAGGGAGATGACGAGGATGTCGAACCACATCTCCTGGTACCATCGGCTCGACGAGGGGCGGGCTGCCGCGTCGGCGCCATGGCGACATGGTGCGGTGCTGTGAGGGTTTTCTCCTCCGTTTGCTCACAGAGAAAAGGAGAAGGGTAAGGAGAAGAGGAGATGGTGGTGGCGCAAGAGAAGGAGGAGCGAGCTAGGGTTTCCAGGGGCCCTAGGGCACGGCTTAAAAGGGGAGGAGGAAGTGCGGTGGTTGGCGAGAGGAGGACCACTGCGTCCACGCCGTATGTGTGAGGAAGAGGAAGATGACAACAGGAGAAAGGGACATGCCCCTTCGTCCAGGAAAAGAGGGCTGAGATGGTGTGCTGCAGGATTTGGTCGGCTGGGCCTGGCCAGATGGAGAGGCTCTCTACCTTTTTTTATTAAAACATTTTTCGTTTTATTATTTTCTTATTTGTTTTAAAACTATTTGAAAGCAGTTTTATATATGAAAATGATTAGAGAAAAATGTGTTTTCATTTGAGACAAAGAGAGGAGGAATAAGTTAGCAACAAAGATAAAGGTTAATAAAATAATTTCGGGGATCAAAACTATGCATGATGCCATGATGATGCAATAAAAGAAAAAAGAACAAGCAGAAATCTAATAGAGGGTTTTTCCGGGGCCGTTACAGTGTTCTTGCCATTGCATTTGGTGCATCGGTTTGACTTCTCCGCGGTGATACGTGGAGGTGAAAGTTCGCGAGATATTCCTTCGGGAGCTTGTTCCCGGAGCTTGTTCCTCTTGGGTCTTTGGACCCTAGACGGCTTAGTGGTCTTTGTGGTGTTCTTGGGGACTCCAATTAAGTTGTGGAGATTCTTCAAGGGCAAAGCCTTTGTGGCAATGCTTAGTGGTCTTTGTGGTCTTTGTGGTGTTCTTGGGGACTCTAATTAAGTTGTGGAGATTCTTCAAGGGCAAGGCCTTTGTGGCAATTTATTGGGAGCCTCCAATTAAGTTGTGGAGATAGCCCCAAGCTTTGTGCGGGTTCGGTGACCTCCCTAAGGTTCTATAGTGGATCGAGGACATCCCTTTTGGTGGGAATTCTCGAGGAGAATACGGTGGCCCTCGTGCATTTGAAGTGACTTGTCCTCCACACTGCTCCAACGGAGAGTAGTACTCACAAGAGTGTGAACTTCAGGATTCATCATTGTCTCCGCGTCACTTCGGTTATTCCTATACCCGAGCTCTTTACTTATGAACTTTCCTTTGTGATAGCCATCGTGCTTGAGGTTATATATCTTGCTATCACCTAGTTGCTTATATTGCTTAGCATAAGTTGTTTGTGCACATAGGTGAACCATAGTATATAGGCTTTGGGCTTGACAAAGTAAACGCTAGTTTTATTCCGCATTTGTTAAGCCCATCTCGTAAAAGTTTTAAACCGCCTATTCACCCCCCTCTAGGCGACATCCGTGTCCTTTCACCAATACTCAGGGTATATCTTTATCTTCATGGCATCCATATTTGGATCCAACACATGGACTACAAGTAGTACCTATGGAATATTCCTTCATATAAACTTAATGAAAACATTAGTCCATAGGGGTTGTCATTAATTACCAAAACCACACATAGGGGCAATGTAACCTTACAGATTCAAATGAAGCATTTAGAGGAGGATACCACAATGTCATACCGTTATATGAATAGAGCAATTCAAGCAAACATCTATATGACATGTTACCTAATATTAGTAAATTAGAACTAATCATGAGACATCATAAACTACTGAGCATCATTAAGTAGCATACACCTTACACAAACAAACTAAGCATGTCCAGATAAATGAGTATCTGTACAAAAATGAAAACAAATAGAGTTCATACCAGCCTCTCAACACAACTCGAATTGTCGTGACCGTCATTATTGCTCTTCACTTGTGTGACTTGAATAATATGAAATGATAACCAAGCTCCAATGAAGTCACGGAAGACCGTTGAACCCTGCAACAACTTTACAAAACCGTAGAAGAACAACAAATATTTTAGGGTTTTCAATTTTTAGTCAACACACAAAGCAAAATCTCTTTGGATTTTCGCATAGCAAACCGTAATGAGAAAATGAAGCAAACTAACACTACAAGAAAAGTTCTAATAGACAACGTCTCAAAATCGTTCGCTAAGGGGTATTTTTCGTCGCCTATGGGCCTAACCCGACAATATGGGTTCTGTTGTGGAAACTGCGTCAGGCAAAGTCCTACCACGATTTTTTCGGTCCGTCGCGCTTGGGCGCCCTTCCGCCACGGAAAATCGGACCGTTGCAGAAGTGTTTCCGGAGCCCGTTGACTGGCGACGTCATGCAAGCCGACACGTGGCGGACGCCGTTAGCTGGCAGTTAACGGCGTTAACTGCTGAAACCCCGTGGTAGATGGTAGGCCCACACGAGGCCTGCCACGTCTTAAGCGGGCCGGCCCATTAAGTTTGCGGGCCGGGCCAGCTGACTTAGTTTCACCGGTCAACTATATAGCTGGGCTGGTCCATTAGTTACGTGGGCCGGGCCTAACCTCTAAGGTTGACTGGTCAAAACATTAATGGGTCGGCCCACTAAGCATGTGGGCCGGGCCGAATGCAATCGTTTGACCGGTCAACAGGCAAAAGGGCCGGCCCACAAAACATGAGGGACCCACTTTCCTGTTATCGGGCCGGCCCATTTACCAAGTGGGGTCCACCTTAAAGAAAGTGGGCCGGCCCATGAAGTTATTGGGCCGGCCCAATTAGCCTGTGGGTCCCATTTTCCTCCTATAGGGCCGGCCCATTTAGTACGTGGGGTCCACAATAGATTAAATGGGCTAGCCCAACAAGCCAGTGGGTCGGGCCAAAATCACAGGTGGGTCCCACTTTCCTGTTAAAGGGCCGGCCCATTTAGTATGTGGGGTCCACCATATAGCAAGTGGGCCGGCCCAACAAGTTAGTGGGGTCCACCGTATAGCAAGTGGGCTGGCCCAACAAGTTAGTGGGCCGGTCCAAAAACACAGGTGGGTCCCACTTTCCAGTTAAAGGGCCGGCCCATTTAGTATGTGGGGTCCACCATAACTTAATTGGGCTGGCCCAACAAGAAAGTGGGCCGGGCCAAAAACACAGGTGGGTCCCACATTCCTGTTAAAGGGCCGGCCCATTGAGCAAGTGGGGTCCACGATATAGCAAGTGGGCCGGCCCAATAAGATAGTGGGCCGGGCCAAGAACACTGGTGGGTCCCACCTTCCTGTTAAAGGGTCGGCCCAGTTTGTAAATGGGGTCCACCATAACGTAATTGGGCCGGCCCAACAAGATAGTGGGCCGGGCCAAAAACACAGGTGGGTCCCACTTTCCTCTTAACGGGCCGGTCCAGTTTGTATGTGGGATCCACCACAGAAGCAATTGGGCCGGCCCAACAAGTTAGTGGGCCGGCCCAGTAGTGGGTGGGTCCACCTTAAAGCAAGTGGGCCGGCCCAATTAGAGTGTGGGGTCCACAGTAAATCAAGTGGGCTGGCCCAATAAGTAAGTGGGCCAGCCCGTTTAGTTGCTATTTATATGCCGGCATAATAGGCGCTTTAGGATTTTGTGGGCCGGCACATATGTGATTTCGGTTAATTGGGCCGTTTAAGGGATGGGAACTCGTGTTTTAGATACTGAGAATATTTACGCAGCATTGATTTCTGTCGGATAGCCTCACTTACCACAGGCAACAAAGAAAAAATGCGCGAAAGAACTATAAAAACTAACTAAATATTACATCAGTCTGCACGGCTTTGAAAAAATATTACGAGAACCCCAGAGAAATTGAATGGTAATTAAACCTAGCCATACAATGAAGCGATCCGGCAATCTTTTAAGTTGTCCATGTAGCACCTATATCCGAAACAAAGACATTACAAGTTAAGACAGCAACAATGGAAAGGCAAAGACACTACAATATTGTTTGCCAAAGAATTTGGAACTCATTATTTCGTCGTTATAACAAGATCATTGTAATGCGCACAATAAGCAAACAAAGAGTGCATGCCGCATACCAACAGCCAATATAACAGAACATGTTAGAATGAAACATCAGACTTACTACTGTCGAGTCCCATGCAAACCAACATGTTCAGGGAGTACAAAATTGGCATGAACAACATAGTAGCGAGGCTATAAATTTTGTAACAACGACTGAGCAAGATGAAGTTATGATGGCTACATCTACAGAGCAGGGAATGTAAACCAAAAATAGAAGTTACGATGGCAAAAGCTAAAGAGGAGGGAATGTGAACCAACATGTGCCAAGTGCAATTACTTCATTTTGGCCGGGAACTAAATAATACTCCTGAACTTCTAGTGAAGGGGATGCAAATCAAGATGTTTCGGGATATAAACTTGTAATGAGCAACACATAGAGGATAGTTAATGCTGGAGCTTAGGATGGACCAGATACAGAATAAAGTGGGAATGCAAACCAAGATGTTCAGCATTCCATATGTGAGCGTCATGCCAAGTCAGAGAAACAAGTCAATAATGCAGCTTTTGAAGAACAACATGGCACGCAAAATTATTATCTAGTAATATGACAAGTTTATTTGTACTATAGGCTAGATAGCAGAGTGATAGCATGCCAAACTAAGTCCTTACTTTGTTAGCTTACAATGAAGTAGATACAAAACAATGGCATCACCTGTAGTACAAGGAATGCAAGCCAACATGTTCATGGAGTAAAAAATTGGCACAAACAACATAGTAGCAGGCCATATTTTTTGTAACAACGACTGAGCAAGATAAAGTTATGATGGCTAGATCTACAGAGAAGGCAATGTAAACCAAATATAGAAGTTACGATGCCAAAAGCTATAGAGCAGGGAATGCGAACCAACATGTGCAATTACTTAAAATTGGCCATGAACTAAATAATAGCAGGATGTTACTATAATAACTATAATTTTTGTAATAACGACTGAGCAAGATAGAAGTTATGATGGCTACATCTACAGAGCAGGGAATGCAAACCAAAATGTTCAATCACTTAAAGTTAGCAATGAACTAGAAAATAGCAAGGTGTTACGGTCATAGCTAGGAATGAACTAAAAGAGCTTCAGACAAACAAGCATCTGAACCCAGAACATGGCGCTAAAACAAGGGACTTACATTAGGATAAGCACTCTGTGGGAGTCACAGCAGATCTTCCTGGGTTTGATAGATCCGGTGATGAAGTACGCTACATGTGCTACTTGGGGTTGGAGAGACGGCCATTACACTTCATGGTTACTCATCTCATCTGCAAAAACGTAACGGCGCGTCGTTAGCACAAACAGGTTCCCGCAAGATTAAACAAGAACTTGCAGGCAAGCAATAGAAAAGCGACAGTAGAAGAGTTTAGATCATGCATGGCGCTGGTGAAGCAGATCCGGTTCATGCACAGTGGTGTCGGTGAGCAAGATCCGATGCGGTGGATGATGGATCTGACGAAGCGGCTCCGGTGGGGTGGACGATACCGCAGCTGAAGCGACTGCGGTAGACTGCTGGATGAGCATATGGTTTCGATGTTCGGCGGGGATGATCCGGTCCGGTTGATGACGATGTCGATGAAGCGGCTCCGGCAGGCAGCCGGATGACGAGGATCGTGAGGCCTCGGGTAGGCCAGGGAAGTCCGGCGGGGATGTTCCGGTGCGGTGGTCGTGGAGGTGGGAGAGAGGGACTTGGGAAGTTCCGGTGGGTGGTCTGAGGGAAATGATTTTTTTTTGGGAGGGTTTCCGGGCTAGGGAGGTGGTGATCCAAAAAATGACGGGCAGACCCCCCACCAACCGACTTTGCTGTCATCTCCACAGGGGTAGAATAGGAATTCGGAAGCGTGTGAAATTTTTGTATTTTGTGGGCGGGAAGTTTTGCCGCTATGAGATTTTGAATTTGGCTAAGGTCCAACTATAATGACTAGTAAACTGCACGTGCTTTGCACGGTAAAATGTGTTGTTTTGGGGCACTGCAATATCTAATCTTATTAAGGTAAAATAATAATCTCCCACATTGCATGAAAGTTGGATATAACAATTGCTCCGCTGAAAAATAATTAATTGTCGGATACTTACAAGTAGCAGCAACTCTGGATAAATATAGTTTCACATAACTGCCCGCCTTTGCAATTTTTTTGTGTACTATTCATGTTTGTTGCCAAGGTAGACAATGTGCATGTACCTCTTCATATTTGCAGTTTGGTTGCTTTTTTGTCTCTACTTTTCAAAAAAAAAACGTTAAACTACCATATAATAGTACATAAAACAATTGTAAAAGAAATGTGCATAGTTTCATCGTATCTGAAATAGTTCCTCACATTTTAATGATTAATGCATTTTACTATCTCAAGAAATATTCCATGGAATAATGCTTTCTTCAGAGAGATTTCCCCCCATCAATCACACGATAAAACAATGTCTTCCAAAAAGAACATAGTCTTCCTATGTCATATAGTAAGCATTCAAGATAGTCTTCCTATGTCATGTAGTAAGCATTCAAAATAGTCTTCATATGTCATGTATCTACACCCCCTAACCCTAAACTTTGTCTTATGTAGTCAAGCATGAAGAAAAGTGGTTTTGGGTTTCAAATATGGAAATTTCAAAAACCTATCAAAAGCTTCATTTTAGAGTGACTGACTAAGAAGGATCCATGCTCACCTTTTCATTTTCATATAGTAGTTAAGCATTCAAGTTGATAAACAAGGTCTAGATATATCCAAACCAGACAAATCATGTATCTACCCCCTGTCGATCTTATGAAGTCTAGCATGAAGAGAAGTCGTTTTGGGTTTCAAACATGGAAATTTCAAGAACATCCCAAAAGCTTCATTTTAGAGTGACTAAGAAGGATCAAGGCTTACGTTTTCATTTTCATGTTCTAAACTTGTTTAAATCCTGGTCAAATCCAAAGCACATAGTCTTCTTATGTCATATAGTAAACATTAACGTTGATAAACAAGGTGTTATCACCAGAATTTGACCGAGTCAGAGGTGGGCCGCGATCAAGATGGACTTGAAGAATATACATTGAAGAAATACGTGAATCGGCCTTTATATGCAAAGTTTGGGCTAGGTGGCCCGTGTATCTGTAATATAGTAGGATACGTGTCGGTTAGTTATAGTTTGCCTCGTGCACGGTTGGGATTATTCCCACGTTAGCAAGTCTACGGACTATAAATATGTATCTAGGGTTTACGAAATAAACAACAACCAACGTTCACCACAAATCAATCTCGGCGCATCGCCAACTCCTTCGTCTCGAGGGTTTCTTCTGGTAAGCATCATGCTGCCTAGATCACATCTTGCGATCTAGGCAGCATAAGCTTATTCCGTTGTTCATGCGTTGCTCGTACTGAAGCCGTTTTGATGGCGAGCAACGTAGTTATCTTAGATGTGTTAGGGTTAGCATTGTTCTTCGTATCATATGCTATCGTAGTGCAACCCTTATACATCTAGCCGCCCTTACACCTATCTTAGGTGTAGGGGCGGCACCCCGCTTGATCGTTATTTAGTAGATCCGATCCGTTACGGTTGCTCCTTGTTCTTCAAGGATTAGTTTAATATCTGCAATAGTAAGGCCTTACAAAGGGTTGGAGGATCCAGCGGTGCGTAGGGTGTCGTTTGCTAGTCCTAGGCAGGATGTTCCGTGGATCAACCTCGTGTTGGTTTTTAGGCGCTATCTAGGATCGGTTTACGATCACCGTGCGTGGCCGCGAGGCCCAATCGTGAGTAGGATGATCCAATTATGCGGTGAAAACCCTAAATCGTCGTAGATCGTTTTAGCTTTATCTTGATCAAGCAGGACCACCATATATTCGTGCACCTCGTACGAATCATGGGTGGATCGGCTCCTTGAGCCGATACACAGGACAACCTGAGAGCCGATCGAGGCTCGTATTTAATGTTTACGTGTATGCCATGCAGGAAACTAAGCGAGGCATCTCCATCACCTTCCTGACCAGGTATAGGTCAGGTGGCACGCCCTTGCACCAGCATCGGACGTGCGTGCCGGAGTCTTTGCGGGCCATCGCTCGGAGGGACCAGGGCCAGCCGCAGCCCTAAGTTGTTCCCGGCTCTACTGTGTTGCCCGTCGCTGCTCGCCAGTGGGTTTCTGACCGCAACACATTCTGGCACGCCCGGTGGGACCATCTTCTACATCAACCACATCGCCATCTACATCTAAGATGGCGGACGGCACCCCAGTCACGTACGAGGATCTGACCGACGAACTCAAGAAGAAGTATGACGAGGTCAAAGCTATCCTCGAGGCCGATCTCATCGGCTCTTTTCACAGAACCCGTTCACATGGCATCAGGTGGAAAGGGTTCTCGCCTGACGGTGCGCTCGATGGAATAGACATGTCCGCCCCGTCAGAAGAACGCACCAGGTCCCTACGTCAGGAGATCAACTACATGGTGGCCCACTCGCTACACCGCCACTCTGAGAACCTGGTGAACACTTTGGAGCGTGTTGCTCTTCGGGTGATTCAGGAGATCATGAGGCACCAGTACTCTCCGTCAGGACCGGCGCTCGGGACACATCAAGGAGAGATGCCACTCCAGTCCCGTCCACCGCTGCCGTTTGCATTGGCAGCGCCAGAAGTGCCGAATTCACCGGCATTCGTCGTCTACAAGATCGGTGGTGACCCTAGTGACTGCCAGTTCTTGCATGAGGCGCCTAAGGAGATCCCTCACGGGTACATGTGCACATACGTGCCAGACTGCGGTAACTGGGCACTCACAAACCAGGCCGCAACAGCAGGGACTTCTGGAAAAGCAGGAGGAACGTCAGCGATAGATCTTGAGAAGCAGACGTGGCTAGCTAAATATGCCACTCCGACGAACCTCCAGAGCTCAGCTCCTGCAGTTGGCTCAGAGCTGGAAAAGCAAGCATGGCTGGCTAAGTACGCCACCCCGGCGAATCTTCAGAGTTCAACTCCTGCAGCCAGCACCGCGGATCAAATCAGTACGATCATGAGAGACCAGTTCGGCATGGTGCCGAAAAGGAGGACAATCGGCTATTCCAAGCCGTACCCCGACGAATACGAATTGGTCCTGCTACCACCCAAATATCGGCTCCCTGATTTCTCCAAGTTCAGTGGATCAGATGGTTCCAGCTCCATCGAGCATGTGAGCCGATATTTGGCACAGCTAGGAACGGCCTCAGCGTCGGATCCACTACGTGTGAGGTTCTTCGCACAGTCCCTCACGGGATCGGCTTTCGGGTGGTACACGTCGTTGCCACCGGACTCGATCCGGACTTGGAAGCAGTTGGAAGAACAGTTCCACATGCAGTTTCACTCAGAAGCTTCCGAGGCCGGCATTGCCGATCTAGTTCAAATACGTCAGAAGCGTGGAGAAACCGTGGCAGAATACATCCAGCGCTTCAGAAACCTTAGGAACCGATGTTATTCGGCTCGTGTAACTGAAAAGGAAGCAGTCGAGTTGGCAGTGGTGGGCCTTGCATCACAAATCAAGGACATGGCCTCCCAAGCAGACTACCCTTCACTGGCGCACATGGTTCGAAACTGTCGGCATATGAACAGCGCCATCCGGACTTGTACCGGGACAAATTCAAGCGTGCGGTAGTCCTGGTTGAGGCCGATGAAGACGAAGGCTCGCGGGAGATCAAGAGGTAGCGAGTGGCTGAATGGACTCGGGGGGCAACCCCCGTGTCCTGCAAATGGGTTAAGCCACCAGGTCCGCCCAGAGGGTTTGATTTTGACGTGACTAAAACTGAGCAAATCTTCGACCTCTTACTCGAGGAGAAGCAGTTGAAGATACCCGAAGGCCTCAAAATCCCCACGGTACAGGAGCTGAATGGAAAGCCATACTGCAAATGGCATAACTCGGTCTCCCATGCCACCAACGACTGTAGGGTGTGGCGTCAGCAGATCCAAATGGCGATAGAACAAGGACGTCTGATTTTTAACCAGTACGCCATGAAGGTCGACACCCACCCCTTCCCCGCCGTTAACATGGTGGAGTGCACTTACCCTGAAGGTTGCCAGCCAGGATCCTCGTTTAGCGTCAACATGGTAGGACCTGGACACCACTCTGGCAAGGATGGAGACGAGGGCAGCTTCTCTCGTAGCAAGGACACAGAGGAGGCCGCTCCACGCGATCGGCTCCGTCACGATGGCAAGCGCTACATCACAGAGGGAGAAGTAAGGAATGTGAGATATCAGCGACCTCTCTCTGATCACCTCCTCAACAAGTATGTGAGTCAGTATGACCAACGCCGACGATCCAGCGATGATGATGAAAGAGATCGTCTGGCTAGAGAAGCCAGAAGACATCATCGGCATGATCGCGATGAGGAGGAGTACGAGCGCTATGCCAAGAAAAAGTCAAGGGAGCAAGACGACGAAGATAGGCACTGGGACTGTCCCTTCTTCAGACACTGCTGGGATTCAGGAATGAGCCGATTGCCTACAATCGGCAATTGCCCAGAATGTAACCAGAAGAAGAAGGAGGCAGCTAACGTGTCCATGTTCCAACGCCTAGGGCCTCTCCCGCCTCGGAACAAGCACGCTGAGTCCCCTCGAGTAGAAGACCTCGAGGATTTGGAAGACAATGAAGAAGAAGAAGACAGGTACCACCGGCCAAGGTGGTGCCCTGATGGACTCAGCCGTTCCCAAAAGCGTAGGGTTCAGCGATTGCGCGGCTTGGAGGAAGCCGAAAGGTTATACCTGCACACGCTAAGGAAGGCGCGACCTGATCTGGACGCGAAAATTCAGCGAACCCTGGATGAAGAGGGTCGACCATAGAAAATGGAGTGGCGCCCCAAGCAAAGGAAAGCCGATGATGAAACATCGGCTGGCACAAACATGGTGCTCATCCTTCCAACAGAGTTTAGTGCTCTAGGATTAAACGATGCACTCAATCTGGACGACGGCGAGCGCATCGACGTGACAAAGGATGGGGTTAGGCTGGTCTTATCCACCGGCCTGACCGTGTAGCAAGAACGGACCGATGAGCAAACGTGGCGACGCCGATCCTTGGGATCGGCCCCAAAGATCTATGAAGGAACATTACAGAACCTTCATTTAGCGCTTCGATCAATATGGAGGCCGATTCCAGCAATCGGCCAAAATTATCCTCACCACATGTTCTGCTTGTGTTCAGCATCAATCTACCGGGCAGCGGTCACGTCGGCGGATGAGAGTCAACACGAATCCTAACGGAGCCGACGTGCAAATACAGTGCCTTGGCTAACCACAAAGCTGATATCTGCAGTCACCTGGTAGATTCGGCTCGGGGGGCATCTAATCAGATGAACAGGTGCAGATGAACATGTGTGCAGTGAAATGTTGGGGGCCGATAAAAATCGGCCAGTAAAATTTTTTTTTCTCATGGTTGATATACATCCGATGCAAGGACATCGACTTTAGAACTAAGAAACGAAGCCGATGCGCAGCCATCGACTCTAGTACAATTACACAAGATCTACCGGTTGCGGGTTCAAGACACGGATTTCGACCAAGTCCAGTTCATCTGTGAGGCCCTCTGCTTCCTCGAGGGGGCAAACGATGAGAGCTTCCTGTTGACTACCAAAACCCACCGGCGGGCAGCGACGGTCAACACGGTAGAGCCGGGAAGAGCCTAGAGCTGCGGCTGGCTGAGACCCCTCCGAGCGACGGCCCGCAATGCTCTTCTGGTCACACGTCCGATGCGAAGTGCAAGGGCGTGCCACCTGACCTATACCTGGTCGGGAAGGTGATGGGGATGCCTCGCTTAGTTTCCTGCATGGCATACACGTAAACATTAAATACGAGCCTCGATCGGCTCTCAGGTTATCCTGTGAATCGGCTCAAAGAGCCGATCCACCCATGATTCATACGGGGTGCACGAATATATGGTGGTCCTGCTTGATCAAGATATAGCTAATGAGATCTACGACGATTTAGGGTTTTCACCGCATAATCGGATCATCCTACTCCAGGTTGGGCCTCGCGGCCACGCACGGTGATCGTAAGCCGATCCTAAACAAGGCCTAAAAACCAACATGAAGTTGATCCTCGGAACATCCTGTTTAGGACTTGCGAACGACACCCTACGTGCCGCTGGATCCTCCCCCCCTTTGTAAGGCCTAACTATTGCAGATATTAAACTAATCCTTGTAGAACAAGGAGCAATCGTAACGGATCAGATCTACTAAATAATGATCAAGCGGGGTGCCGTCCCCACACCTAAGATAGGTGTGAGGGCGGCTAGATATGCAAGGGTTGCACTACGTAAACATGTTATACGAAGAACTATGCTAACCCTAACACATCTATGATAACTACGTTGCTCGCCATCAAAAGCGCTTCAGTACGAGCAACGCATGAACAACGTGGAGCTTGTGCTGCCTAGATCGCAAGATGCGATCTAGGCAGCATGTCGCTTACCTGATAGAAACCCTCGAGACGAAGGAGTTGGCGATGCGCCGAGATTGGTTTGTTTGGGTTGAACGTGAGTTGTTGTTTATTCCATAAACCCTAGATACATATTTATAGTCCAAGGGACTTTCTAATTCAAGCGTGCACCTAACCGTGCACGGGTAAAATTCTATTTTCTAATCTAAGATGCAATCTACTACAATTACAGATAAATGGGCAATCTAGCCCAACTTTGCATATAAGGCCGATCTTCGTATTCTCTTCATATATAACCTTCAAGCCTATCTTGATCGTGGCCCACCTCTGACTCGGTCAAATTCTGGTGATAACACATGCCCCCCTGGTTTTGGAAATGACATTTCCAAAATCATTACGCTTCTCTTTCGTCGGGTCATGTCGTGGCAGAGCAGAACCATTGCAGCATTTTTCGTCATGATGCCCCGTCTTCTCAACTGTTCCGCGTGATTTGACCGTTGTCTTCGGGCACTGCCTCCTCGAAAACTGCTGTGGCATTGAATTTTTTCACCATAGCCCCCTTTTATTTAACCGCTCTGAGCAGTTCGCCACTTCATCATCCTGCTCTGTTCTGGCCATCGGCACCAAAAAACCCCCAATCTCCCACAGCCATGTCTTCCTCTTCTTCCTCTTCCTCGTCGGTCTTCCACGACTCCTCCTCCGAGCCTTCCTACGGGTCCTCCTCCTCCCGCGAGACGCCGTCGGACATCCGCGCCCCAGAAGAATGGGACCTGGAAGACCACGCCTCCTCCATCTGGTCCGAAGACGACCAGTCCCTGACCAGCGGGGATGAAGATCTTCAGTTCCTTGCCGTCGGGGAACTGGAGTCGGAAAGCGAGGACGACCAGTTCCCCTGGGACGGCTGCCCCACCTCTGAAGAAGAGGAAGAGGAAGACGACGACGACGACGACGACTCCCTCGAGGGCTACCCACCAGCGAAACGCCTCCGCATGTGGTGGGACGACGACAGCAGCGACGACGAAGACGGAGATGAAGCTCCCATAGAGGGTTATGGGAGCAGCGACGAGGAACCCATCGGCAGCAGTGCCGATGAGAGTTCCGAGGATGATGACGAAGGAAGCGATGGCCCGTAGATTAGGATCTACTAGTGTAGGCCTAGCAGTAGTAGATTGGTCAATAGACCCTTCTTTTGTTCTTCCTTCCCTGAGAAATCGGCTCTTTCTTTGTAAGAAATCCCCTTATTAATGCAGAAAAATCTCTTAATTAATTTCGCTCCCTTGCCGATTGCCGAATGGAGTTGTCGTGCAGGGAGCCGATAGCAGAACATCGGCTCCTATTGCTATCTGAGGCCAAGCTGTTGTATAAACACCTCAACAGGCCTAAGTTTCATCCAAACCATTAGATCGAATCCCTCAGCAATCATTAGGAGATTCGTCTCTTGTATCACGACTTCTGGTCTTGCTAATCTGAGCTTATTCCGCTAAAGTCGATATCAGTGTATCAGCTTTGATTTCTGAAGTCGATGCCCGTGCATCGGCTGTATTTGCATACTGTTATCTCCATTCGTTTTCTCAAGTCGATGTCTGCGCATCGGCTGTGATTTTTTTTTTACTGGCCGATTTTCAAATCGGCCCCCACATCCTACTGTCCATCGTCCCACATGCTTGGGAAATATTTCTTGAGGTGTTGACCATTGACAGCCACTGGGAACTTTTCGCCGCTCAACTCTTCCAGCATGTATGCATTACCCTTCAAGGCCTGGACAACTTTGTACGGACCGTGCCAATTAGGAGACCATTTACCATATGCCTTGTCCCTGGTTCCCAATGGCAACACAGCTTCCCATACTAGATCACCAACTTGGAATTCCTTTGGTCTAACCTTTTTATTGTAGGCACGAGCCACCCTGGCTTTGTTCTCCTTAATCTTCTCCAACGACCAAAGCCTGAGTTCTGTTGCATCCTCAATAGTGTCACTCATTAAAGCTGCATATTCCTCAGCTGTCAGATCATTCTGAAACGTGACACGTCTTGATCCAGCCATAATTTCCCAAGGCAATACGGCTTCCTGTCCATAGACAAGCTGATACGGCGAAGTCTTTATAGCTCCATGGCACGACATGCGGTAAGCCCATAATGCTTCTGATAACTTCTCATGCCAATCCCTAGGGTTCTCGTCAATTTTCCTCTTGATCAGCTTGATCAGACTCTGATTGGACGCCTCAGCCTGCCCATTAGCTTGAGCGTAGTACGGGGATGATCGGATCAGTTTAATCCCCATGTCATCACGTAACTCCCCGAATTCTTTAGAAGTAAAGACCGAACCTCCATCGGTCGTGATAGTTTGGGGAATCCCGAATCTATGAATGACGTGTTCTTTCACAAACTTGATCACATCTTCTGATTTCACCTTCTTCATAGGGACGGCTTCCACCCACTTGGTGAAGTAATCTGTGATAACCAAAATCCATTCATGTTTTTTGCTCGATGCCGGATGGATTTTGCCGATCATATCCATACCCCACCCCCGAAACGGCCAAGGCTTGATGATAGGGTTCATCGCTGATGCTGGCACCATCTGAATCTTTCCAAACATCTGACACGCTTGGCACCCCCTGTAATAATTGAAGCAATCTTCAAGCATAGTGGGCCAATAAAACCCTGATCGCCTGATCAACCACTTCATCTTATGAGCCGACTGATGCGTTCCACAGGCGCCTTCATGCACCTCATGTAAGAGCCGATTAGACTCAGTCGGTCCCAGGCACTTGAGTAGCAACCCTTCCAATGTCCTATAGAACATGTCGTCTCCTATAAGGACATACTTCATGGCTTTGTATCTTACCCGTTTAGGTGCCCCCCGAGCCGAATCTGCCAACTGACTGCAGATATCGGCTTTTATGGTTAGTCAGGGCACTGCACTTGTACGTCGGCTCCGTAAGGATTCATGCTGACTTTCATCTGCCGACGTGGCCGCTGCCCAGTAGATCGTTGCTGAACACAAGCAGAATATGTGCTGCATATGTGGTGAACATAATTTTGGCCGATTGCTGGAATCGGCCTCCATATCCATTAGAGTGCTGACTGAAGGTTCTGTAAGCTCCTTCATAATTTATGGGGCCGATCACAAGGATCAGCCTCGCCTTGTTTTGCTCACTGGTGTGTTCTTGCTACTCGGTCAGGCTAGATAAAACCAACCCAACCTCTGACTTTATGCGCTTGCCGTCGTCCACCTTGAGTGCATCGTATAATCGTGGAGCACTGAACTCCGAAGGGAGGATGAACACCATATTTGTGCCAGCCGATGTTTCATCATCGGCTTTCTTTTGCTTGGGACGCCACTCCATTCTCCGTGGACGACCCTCTTCATCCAGGGTTCGCTGAACCTTTGCAGCCAGATCAGGCCGCGCCTTCCTTAGCGTATGCAAGTATAACCTTTCGGCCTCCTCCAGGCCGCGCAACCACTGAACCCTGCGTTTTTGTGAACGGCTGAGTCCGTCAGGGCACCACCTTGGACGGTGGTACCTGTCTTCTTCTTCTAGTCCCTCGTCTTCGGAATCCTCAAGATCTGCCCAACGAGGTGACTCAGCGCGTTTGCTTTGTGGCGGGAGAGGCCCTAAGCGCTTGAACACAGACACGTTGGCTGCCTCCTTCTTCTTCTGGTTGCATTCTGGGCAGTTGCCGATTGTGGGCAATCGGCTCATTCCTGAATCCCAGCAGTGTCTAAAGAAAGGGCAGTCCCAGTGTCTGGCGTTGTCATCTTGCTCCCTCGATTCTTCTTTGGCACGGCGCTCGTGCTCCTCCTCATCGCGATCATGCCGACGATGTCTTCTGGCTTCTCTAGCCAGACGATCTCCTTCATCATCATAGTTGGACCGTCGGCGTTGGTCATACTGACTCACATATTTGTTGAGGAGGTGATCAGAGAGAGGTCATTGATATCTTATGTTCTTCACCTCTCCCTCTCGTGACGTAGCGCTTGCCATCATGATGGAGCCGATCGCGTGGAGCGGCCTCCTCTCGTGTCCTTGCTATGAGAGCAGCTGCCCTCATCTCCATCTTTGCCAGAGTGGTTCCCAGGTCCTACCATGTTGATGTTGAACGAGGGACCTGGCTGGCAACCCTCAGGGTAGGTGACTTCTACCATGTTAACGGCGGGGAAGGGCTGGGTGTCGACCTTCATGGCGTACTGGTTGAAAATTAGACGCCCCTTCTCTATCGCCGCTTGGATGTGCTGACGCCACACCCTGCAGTCGTTGGTGGCATGGGAGAGCGAGTTGTGCCATTTGCAGTATGGCTTTCCGTTCAGCTCTTGCGCCGTGGGGAACTTGAGACCTTCAGGAATCGTCAACTCGTTTCTCCTTGAGCAGGAGGTCGAAGATTTGTTCGGTCTTGGTCACGTCAAAATCAAATCCCCGGGCGGCCCTGGTGGCTTTACCCATTTGCAGGACACGGGGGTTCCTCCCCGAGTCCACTCAGCCACTGCTACTTCTTGGTCTCCCGTAGGAACTTCGTCTTCCTCTGCATCAACCAGGACTACTGCACGCTTGAACTTGTCTTGGTACAGGTCCGGGTGGCGCTGTTCATATGCTGACAGTTTCTGAACCATATGCGCTAGCGAGGGATAATCTGCTTGGGAGGCCATGTCCTTGAGCTGTGTTGCAAGGCCTGCTACTGCCAACTCGACTGCTTCTTTTTCAGTTATACAAACCGAATAACATCGGTTCCTAAGATTCCTGAAGCGCTGGATATATTCCGTCACAGTTTCTCCGCGCTTCTGACGTAGTTGTGCTAGATCGGCAATGCTAGACTCGGAAGCTTCTGAATGGTATTGCATATGGAACTGCTCTTCCAACTGCTTCCAAGACCGGATGGAGTCTGCCGGCAAAGAGGTGTACCATCCAAAAGCCGATCCCGTGAGGGACTGTGAAAAGAGCCTCACGCGTAGCTGATCCGACACTGAAGCCGGTCCTAGTTGCGCCAAATATCGGCCGACGTGCTCGATGGAGCTGGAGCCATCCGATCCACCGAATTTGGAGAAGTCGGGAGCCGATATTTAGGTGGCAGCGGGATCATCTCGTACTCGTCGGGGTACGGCTTGGAATAGCCGATTGCCCTTCTTTTCGGCACCATGCCGAACTGGTCTCTCAGTATGGTACTGATCTGATCCGCTATGCTGGCTGCAGGAGTTGCACTCTGAAGATTCGCCGGGGTGGCGTACTTAGCCAGCCATGTTTGCTTTTCCAGCTCTGAGCCAACTGCAGGAGCTGGGCTCTGGAGTTTCGTCGGGGTGGCGTACTTAGTTAGCCACGTCTGCTTCTCAAGCTCTGTCGCTGACGTTCCTCCTGTTTTCGCCGGAGTCCCTGATGTTGTGGCCTGGTTTGAGAGTGCCCAGTTGCCACAATCTGGCACATACGTGCACGCGTATCCTTGAGGGATCTCCTTAGGCGCCTCAGCCAAGAACTGGTAGTCACTAGGGTCACCACCGATCTTGTAGACGACGAATGCCGGTGTAGCCGGCACTTCAGCTGGTGCTGCCAATGCATATGGCAGCGGTGGACGGGACTGGAGTGGCAACTCTCCTTGATGCGTCCCGAGAGCTGGTCCTGACGGCGAGTACTGGTGGCTCATGATCTCCTGGATCACGCGCAGAGCGACACGCTCCAACACGTTGACCAGGTTTTCAGAGTGGCGGTGTAGCGAGTGAGCCACCAAGTAGTTGATCTCCTGCCGCAGGCCCCTGGTGCGTTCCTCCGACGGGGCAGAGAGGTCTATCCCATCGAGTGCACCTTGCGGTGAGAATCCCTTCCATCTGATGCCATGGGAACGGGTTCTTCGAAAAGAGCCGATGAGGTCGGCTTCGAGGGTGACCTTGATCTCGTCATATCTCTTCTTGAGCTCGTCGGGCAGCTCCTCGTAGGTGATCGGCGTGCCGTCCGCCATCTCAGATGTAGATGGCGATGTGGTTGATGTAGACGATCGTCCCACCGGGCGTGCCAGAATGTGTTGACTGCCAAAACCCACCGGCGGGCAGCGACGGTCAACACGGTAGAGCCGGGAAGAGCCTAGAGCTGCGGCTGGCTGAGACCCCTCCGAGCGACGGCCCGCAATGCTCTTCTGGTCACACGTCCGATGCGAAGTGCAAGGGCGTGCCACCTGACCTATACCTGGTCAGGAAGGTGATGGGGATGCCTCGCTTAGTTTCCTGCATGGCATACACGTAAACATTAAATACGAGCCTCGATCGGCTCTCAGGTTATCTTGTGAATCGGCTCAAAGAGCCGATCCACCCATGATTCGTACGGGGTGCACGAATATATGGTGGTCCTGCTTGATCAAGATATAGCTAATGAGATCTACGACGATTTAGGGTTTTCACCGCATAATCGGATCATCCTACTCCAGGTTGGGCCTCGCGGCCACGCACGGTGATCGTAAGCCGATCCTAAACAAGGCCTAAAAACCAACATGAAGTTGATCCTCGGAACATCCTGTTTAGGACTTGCGAACGCACACCCTACGTGCCGCTGGATCCTCCCCCTTTGTAAGGCCTAACTATTGCAGATATTAAACTAATCCTTGCAGAACAAGGAGCAATCGTAACGGATCAGATCTACTAAATAATGATCAAGCGGGGTGCCGCCCCACACCTAAGATAGGTGTGAGGGCGGCTAGATATGCAAGGGTTGCACTACGTAAGCATGTTATACGAAGAACTATGCTAACCCTAACACATCTATGATAACTACGTTGCTCGCCATCAAAAGCGCTTCAATGACGAGCAACGCATGAACAACGTGGAGCTTGTGCTGCCTAGATCGCAAGATGCGATCTAGGCAGCATGTCGCTTACCTGATAGAAACCCTCGAGACGAAGGAGTTGGCGATGCGCCGAGATTGGTTTGTTTTGGGTTGAACGTGAGTTGTTGTTTATTCCATAAACCCTAGATACATATTTATAGTCCAAGGGACTTTCTAATTCAAGCGTCACTACAAGAAAATATACATGTAGAGACGTCTAATTTGTAGGCTAAAGATGCTTTAATTCGTCTCTATGTAGTTGTAAAGACGGTACTATAAAACGTCTTAGAAGCGTCTTCTTATGCATCGTCTCAAACGTCCTAGAGACGCATGACCGAGCGTCTCTAAAATAAAATGAGACGCTATCAAAAACGTGTATATGCTAATTGAGACACGTTCTAGATGGATAACACACTCTCTCTCCCAGCATTGAGTCGCCTTCTTGCATTCTTAAATGGAGATGCTTTGTGTTATAATACATAATTAATTTATTTTAGTTTACAACTTTTCAATCAACTAGCACTGGTTCACATCATATGACAAAAACTAAAATTCAGTTAATCCCAGAACAGAAGACATTACAAAAACACGGCGCACTGCCAGAAAGTATAATAAATTATATTATCTGACTGGAATTGTGCTTTACAATTACAAGTGAAAGATACATCTTTACAAAAATTTACAAAAATTTGCATACGTGACTGAATAATTCCTGGAACTCTATTTCCAAGAACTCAGCGTGTAATCTCCTGAGTAATGAGATGAGTGAATATAATAGATCTCTGTAGTTAACAGCCCTCCGGTTCACTGCTTCTCCAAACTTTTGCTATATCTATTCTGAGCTGCGTGAGTAATCTTCAGAAACTAAATCCTGCAAACACACAACAACAGGAGCAAATATTAATCGGCAAACTATAAATATTTTTCAGCAATATAATATGATTATGATATCAGAGTAATTAAACACTGTGTGCTGTAACAAAGATGTTCCCTAGAGATCGAGTCCGATAGAAGACATATATGCACATATATGTACTACATCAAATATGATCTCCTGTCTGCAAGGAAAACAAGAAGGCGAGCATCAGTTCTGTGCACAACTCTGTAACGGATCGTGAAAGGCAAGTGAATATAAAGTAATTCAGAGAAAAACATTATTTTCTGCAGGTTGATGCAAGGTACTCTCTGTTATGAATAAGACCTCCAGGTGTTGACTCGTTTATTCTCCTCAGCGAAAACTACAAAAATATCCATGATCAGTAGGCAAATCCAGGTATATGTACACTATTCTGCGGCATATACAAGGAAATATTTCAGAGATCTAGATGGGAGAAGCGGAAGAACTATGTGGCAAGGAGCAGATGATCGAGTCCAGCCACAAGGACCTGTCGATCAAATCCAGCGGCAAGAAACAAGTAATCACGTCCAACGGCAAAAATCAAGATAGCAAGTCCAGCGGCAAAGAACTCACCAGATCCTGGCCGAGTCCAGCAGCCGGATGGATCCATTGTTCCATTGAGATCGTGTGTCCTCGTCTTGGAAGCGATCGGATGCGTGGCGGCGGCCCTAGGTTTTACACAGGGTGGGGAATAGATAAGTTCTAACTGTGAGAAAGGCAAAACGTGGATGACGCAAATATAACAACCCAGGGATAATTATTATTCTCTTATTAATTCTAGTAGTAATAATAATGTGTAAAGGCTCAACTTTAGGACGATGTATGCAGCGTCTCAATGAACGTCTTAACAGAGGGGCGGATTACAGATGTAGGGACGGAAATGAAAGCGTCTAATGGTGTGCGTCTCTACATGACCTTTTTCTTGTAGTGCGTGCACCTAACCGTGCACGGGTAAAATTCTATTTTCTAATCTAAGATGCAATCTACTACAATTACAGATAAATGGGCAATCTAGCCCAACTTTGCATATAAGGCCGATCTTTGTATTCTCTTCATATATAACCTTCAAGCCTATCTTGATCGTGGCCCACCTCTGACTCGGTCAAATTCTGGTGATAACACTTCCTCAGCTGCAATGAGCCGATTGCAACAAGTGCTGTCAGAAGTCAGTTTTGGTGTACAACATCGGCTTTCAATGGGGGAAGAGGCAATCGATGGGGTTAAGAGCGGCTGAATCGGCAGGGTGGCTGTCTCAGAATTATCTGAGTTCCAAGCTTTTGGTCTGATCTGTGCATCCTCACCAGTATTCTCGCCATGACTGAGGCTCGGGGGGCAGCTGGCCCGGGAGATGCTCTGTTCAGGAGCCGATTGAGATGTCATCGGCTGATCCTCCGTTGCAACTTTCTTCACAAAATGATGAGTGCTCGCAGAAGAGGATCGCTGAAACTGGTGGGAGAAATTTAAGGGCTCTCTTGAAGACTCCACATTATACACCAGATAAAAAATCATCAGTTGAAGAATTGAAGGATGGATGTTAAAGGACCGATGCGTTGCTATCGGCTCATTAAGCATTGGCTAAGGGGACAAGTCGGCAATATCAGTATGAGGGGAAATCGGCTAAATTAAGCTCAAGGGAAATCAGCAAAATCAAATTGGGAGAAGTTCTTCATTGATAAGCAAGATTTCTTACATAAAGAGCTGATTGCTCTCAAAAGGAAGTACTAGGGGACACATTGCCCCATCTACTACTACTGATCCTATGCTAAAGGTCCTATCTACGGGCCGTCACTGCCCTCGTCATCGCCATCGTCGCCGCTGTCGGCGCTACTCCCGGCGGGCTCGTCGTCGCTGCTCCAGCGGCCGCCGACCGGGCCTTCGTTGTCCTCGTCCTCCTCGTCAGCGTCATCGTCGTCGTTGTCGAAGTCACTAAGGTTTCCCGGCCAAGAAGAAGAGGATTGGCTGGAAAGATCCGATGAAGCAGAGGAGGAAGAAGACATGGTGGCGCAGGAGGGCTTTTGGAGTGCTAATGCGAAGGGGATGCGGAAGCAAACTGTTTGGAGCGGTTAAATAAAAGGGGATATAGTGGAAATTCAATGCCACAGCGGTTTCCGAGGAAGTGGTGCCTAAAAGAAAAAAAAACTGCCAGGTCACGCGGAGAAGTTGAGAAGGCAAGGCATCTTGATGAAGGATACTGCGACGGTTCTGCCATGACATGACCCGACGAAGAAAAAGCAGAGTGATTTTGGAATTATCAATTCCAAAACCAGGGGGCATGTGTTATCACCAGAATTTGACCGAGTCAGAGGTGGGCCGCGATCAAGATGGACTTGAAGAATATACATGGAAGAAATACGTGAATCGGCCTTTATATGCAAAGTTTGGGCTAGTTGGCCCGTGTATCTGTAATATAGTAGGATACGTGTCGGTTAGTTAGAGTTTGCCTCGTGCACGGTTGGGATTATTCCCACGTTAGCAAGTCTACGGACTATAAATATGTATCTAGGGTTTACGAAATAAACAACAACCAACGTTCACCACAAATCAATCTCGGTGCATCGCCAACTCCTTCGTCTCGAGGGTTTCTTCTGGTAAGCATCATGCTGCCTAGATCGCATCTTGCGATCTAGGCAGCATAAGCTTATTCCGTTGTTCATGCGTTGCTCGTACTGAAGCCTTTTTGATGGCGAGCAACGTAGTTATCTTAGATGTGTTAGGGTAACATTGTTCTTCGTATCATATGCTATCGTAGTGCAACCCTTATACATCTAGCCGCCCTTACACCTATCTTAGGTGTAGGGGCGGCACCCCGCTTGATCATTATTTAGTAGATCCGATCCGTTACGGTTGCTCCTTGTTCTTCAAGGATTAGTTTAATATCTGCAATAGTTAGGCCTTACAAAGGGTTGGAGGATCCAGCGGCGCGTAGGGTGTCGTTTGCTAGTCCTAGGCAGGATGTTCCGAGGATCAACCTCGTGTTGGTTTTTAGGCCCTATCTAGGATCGGCTTACGATCACCGTGCGTGGCCGCGAGGCCCAATCGTGAGTAGGATGATCCGATTATGCGGTGAAAACCCCAAATCGTCGTAGATCGTTTTAGCTTTATCTTGATCAAGCAGGACCACCATATATTCGTGCACCTCGTACGAATCATGGGTGGATCGGCTCCTTGAGCCGATTCACAAGACAACCTGAGAGCCGATCGAGGCTCGTATTTAATGTTTACGTGTATGCCATGCAGGAAACTAAGCGAGGCATCTCCATCACCTTCCTGACCAGGTATAGGTCAGGTGGCACGCCCTTGCACCAGCATCGGACGTGCGTGCCGGAGTCTTTGCGGGCCGTCGCTCGGAGGGACCAGGGCCAGCCGCAGCCCTAAGTTGTTCCCGGCTCTACTGTGTTGCCCGTCGCTGCTCGCCAGTGGGTTTATGACCGCAACACAAGGTCTAGACATATTCAAACTAGACAAATCATGTATCTACCCCTAACCCCTAAACTCTGTATTGTGAAGTCAAGCATGAAAAGAAGTGCATGGTTTTGGGTTTCAAACATGGAAATTTCAAAACCCTCCCGAAAACTTCATTTTAGAGTGACTAAGAAGGATACATGCTTCCCTTTTCATTTTCATGTTTTAAACTTGTTTAAATCTTGGTCAAACCTAGGATTTTACAAGATTCAAATGTGCATCAAAATTCCAAAAAATCGGAAAAATGAAAAACCAAAGCACATAGTTTTCTTATGTCATATATATAGTAAGCATTCAAAAGTTGATAAACAAGGTCTAGACATATTCAAATAATACAAATCATGTATCTACCCCTAACCATAAACCTAAACTCTGTCTTATGAAGTCAAGCATGAA
>NW_025900493.1:0-25709 GCF_022539505.1 Lolium rigidum | reverse complement strand
TCCAAAACCGAAACTACCACCATGAATCATGGCTTTAGTTAGCGGCCCAATGTTCTTCTCTAACAATATGCATGCTCCAACCATTAACGTGGTAGATCTCTCTTACTTCGGACAAGACGGACATGCATAGCAACTCACATGATATTCAACAAAGAATAGTTGATGGCGTCCCCAGAAGCATGGTTATCGCACAACAAGCAACTTAATAAGAGATAAAGTGCATAAGTACATATTCAATACCACAATAGTTTTTAAGCTATTCGTCCCATGAGCTATATATTGCAAAAGTGAATGATGGAATTTTAAAGGTAGCACTCAAGCAATTTACTTTGGAATGGCGGATAAATACCATGTAGTAGGTAGGTATGGTGGACACAAATGGCATAGTGGTTGGCTCAAGGATTTTGGATGCATGAGAAGTATTCCCTCTCGATACAAGGTTTAGGCTAGCAAGGTTATTTGAAACAAACACAAGGATGAACGGTGCAGCAAAACTCACATAAAAGACATATTGTAAACATTATAAGACTCTACACCGTCTTCCTTGTTGTTCAAAACTCAATACTAGATATTATCTAGACTCTAGAGGAACCAAATATGCAAGCCAAATTAGCAAGCTCTAAGTGTTTCTTCATTAATGGGTGCAAAGTATATGATGCAAGAGCTTAAACATGAGCACAAAAATTGCCAAGTATCAAATTATCCAAGACATTTTAGAATTACCACATGTAGTATTTTCCAATTCCAACCATATAACAATTTAACGAAGAAGAAACTTCGCCATGAATACTATGAGTAGAGCCTAAGGACATACTTGTCCATATGCTACAGTGGAGCGTGTCTCTCTCCCACAAAGTGAATGCTAGGATCCATTTTATTGAAACAAAACAAAAACAAAAACAAACCGACGCTCCAAGCAAAGTGCATAAGATGTGACGGAATAAAAATATAGTTTCAGGGGAGGAACCTGATAATGTTGTCGATGAAGAAGGGGATGCCTTGGGCATCCCCAAGCTTAGACGCTTGAGTCTTCTTAGAATATGCAGGGGTGAACCACCGGGGCATCCCCAAGCTTAGAGCTTTCACTCTCCTTGATCATATTGTATCATACTCCTCTCTTGATCCTTGAAAACTTCCTCCACACCAAACTCGAAACAACTCATTAGAGGGTTAGTGCACAATAAAAATTAACATGTTCAGAGGTGACACAATCATTCTTAACACTTCTGGACATTGCTTAAAGCTACTTGGACATTAATGGATCAAAGAAATTCATCCAACATAGCAAAAGAGGCAATGCGAAATAAAAGGCAGAATCTGGCAAAACAGAACAGTACGTAAAGATGGATTTTATTAGGGCACCAGACTTGCTCAAATGAAAATTCCCAAATTGAATGAAAGTTGCGTACATATCTGAGGATCACTCACGTAAATTGGCTTAATTTTCTGAGTTACCTATAGAGAATTAGACCCAGATTCGTGACAGCAAAGAAATCTGTTTTTGCGCAGTAATCCAAATCTAGTATTTACTTTACTATCAAAGACTTTACTTGGCACAACAAAACACAAAACTAAGATAAGGAGAGGTTGCTACAGTAGTAAACAACTTCCAAGACTCAAATATAAAACAAAAATACTGTAGTAAAAACATGGGTTGTCTCCCATAAGCGCTTTCTTTAACGCCTTTCAGCTAGGCGCAGAAAGTGTATATCAAGTGTTATCGAAGGGTGGTGCACCTACAACGGGGTTTGGAGTTTTCTCAACCATGCATAGTATATTGGATACATAAGTTTCAGCGTCTCCCTTTTCATTAGTCTTGGGCTTGCTACTCTCATCGAACAAATTTTCGAGAACAAGCCAAGCATAGTTATTTTCTAGTGCATCATTCATAGCTAGGAGTTTACATGGTATTGGTGCTTTGATCTCCCCACCATCATTAGCATTATTAGTGTACCTTATTCTATCCATGTCCATTTTTTCAAGGAGACCAACAAAATTAGTATGAGAACCAAGCATATTAAATTTAGCGAAGACCTTTCTAGCCTCTCTTGCTAGACCACCAAATTCTCTAAGAAGGGTTTCTAAAACAAAATCTTTCTTTTCCCCCTCTTCCATATCACCGAGTGTAAGAAACATGTGTTGGATTATAGGATTGAGATTAACAAATTTAGTTTCCAACATGCGGACTAAAGCAACGGCGAGCAATTTCATAAGTAGGAGCAAGTTCTACCAAGTGTCTATCTTCAAAATCTTCAACGGTACTAACATGACTGAAAAATTCTTCTATATTGTTTCTCCCAATTATAGACCCGCGTCCTACCGGTATGTTTTTTGTGGTAAAATTAAAAGGAAACATGATGAAATAAGTAAAGTAAATGCAAGTAACTAATTTTTTTGTGTTTTTGATATAGCAAACAAGACAGTAAATAAAGTAAAGCTAGCAACTAATTTTTTTTGTGTTTTGATATAATGCAGCAAACAAAGTAGTAAATAAAATAAAGCAAGACAAAAACAAAGTAAAGAGATTGAGAAGTGGAGACTCCCCTTGCGGCGTGTCTTGATCTCCCCGGCAACGGCGCCGGAAATTTGCTTGATGCGTGTAATTGACACGTCCGTTGGGAACCCCAAGAGGAAGGTGTGATGCGCACAACGGCAAGTTTCCCTCAGTTAGAAACCAAGGTTTAATCGAACCAGTAGGAGTCAAGAAGCACGTTGAAGGTTGATGGCGGCGGGATGTAGTGCGGTGCAACACCAGAGATTCCGGCGCCAACGTGGAACCTGCACAACAAAACCAAAGTACTTTGCCCCAACGAAACAGTGAGGTTGTCAATTTCACCGGCTTGCTGTAACAAAGGGTTAACCGTATTGTGTGGAAGATGATTATTTGCAGAGAAAACGAGTAAAACAAGTATTGCGAGCAGATTTGTATTTCGAGTATAAAAGAATGGACCGGGGTCCACAGTTCACTAGAGGTGTCTCTCCCATAAGATAAAAGCATGTTGGGTGAACAAATTACGGTCGGGCAATTGACAAATAGAGAGGGCATAACAATGCACATACATGTCATGATAAGTACGGTGAGATTTAATTGGGCATTACGACAAAGTACATAGACCGTCATCCAACCGCATCTATGCCTAAAAAGTCCACCTTCGAGGTTATCGTCCGAACCCCCTCCGGTATTAAGTTGCTAACAACGAGACAATTGCATTAAGTATGGTGCGTAATGTAATCAATAACTACATCCTCGGACATAGCATCAATGTTTTATCCCTAGTGGCAACGAGCACAACACAACCTTAGGGGTTTCGTCACTCCCCAGGTGTCAATGCGGGCATGAACCCACTATCGAGCATAAATACTCCCTCTTGGAGTTACTAGCATCAACTTGGCCAGAGCCTCTACTAATAACGGAGAGCATGCAAGATCATAAACAACACATAGGTAATAACTTGATAATTAACATAACATGGTATTCTCTATCCATCGGATCCCGACAAACACAACATAGAGTATTACGGATAGATGATCTTGATCATGTTAGGCAGCTCACAAGATCCAACAATGAAGCACAATGAGGAGAAGACAACCATCTAGCTACTGCTATGGACCCATAGTCCGGGGGTGAACTACTCACTCATCACTCCGGAGGCGACCATGGCGGTGAAGAGTCCTCCGGGAGATGAATCCCCTCTCCGGCAAGGTGCCGGAGGAGATCTCCGAATCCCCCGAGATGGGATTGGCGGCGGCGGCGTCTCGATGGGTTTTCCGTATCGTGGTTCTTCGCATCAGGGGTTTCGCGACGGAGGCTTTAAGTAGGCGGAAGGGCAACGTGGGGGGCCACACGAGGGCCCCACACTACAGGTCGGCGCGGCCAAGACCTAGGCCGCGCCGCCCTATAGTGGCGGCCCCTCGTGGCCCCACTTCGACTCCTCTTCGGTCTTCCGGAAGCTTCGTGGCAAAATAGGACCCTGGGTCTTGATTTCGTCCAATTCCGAGAATATTTCGTTACTAGGATTTATGAAACCAAAAACAGCAGAAACAGACAAGCGGCTCTTCGGCATCTTGTTAATAGGTTAGTTCCAGAAAATGCACGAATATGACATAAAGTGTGCATAAAACATGTAGGTATCATCAATAATATGGCATGGAACATAAGAAATTATCGATACGTCGGAGGCGTATCAGTTGTCTATGGTTTGGTCGATGACTGTTTCAACGGCTGCATAGCAACCGTGTGTTGGGCAAGAAAAGCTTATGTACCATGTCGTGATGGTTCCTTTGTTCGACAACACATATGCATGCATGTGTGCGTATGTTGCCTACTTGCTTGGTAGATGGAAATGTCCTCGGGCTCATTCCCTTTTGGATGAGCACGGCCGTGAGAAGATCTGGACTTTTATTTATCATTATTTTTAACCCTGGTACTTAGCATTATTTCCCTTTATTGGTTTTTATTTATTTGTTTTTGTAGTTTATCTAGATTATAAGGACGTGTTGAAGATGATGACTAGTAGGATTTAGTTTAGGATTTATTCCTTGTACTTGTATTTGTAATTTTATTTTCTTTTCCAATCTTCTTTTGTAAAGACAATGTATTGTTGTGTGATAATCAATAAAGCTACATGTTTCCTTATTGCAGTGTCCTGAGTAATATTACTTGTATTGTATTAGATTTTTTTTATCATATTCAAATTCAAACATGTGATGTCTAGTTTGAGTTTATAGTTGATTTCACTTTCCAATTGAAATTCAAATTTAAATATTTGTGATCATCTTAATTCACATTCAAATTTGAATTCAAGTTACTCTCCCCAAAACTATAACATCAACAAAGATCATTTCAACATCTATCGCAATCCACCGCTGACCTAAACCTAGTCATCAGTCGAAAGAGATTTCGATTACTTTGAGGTTTTCTTTGAGCGCGAAAATTTCCCCACATTTTCAAATGCATGTATAAATATATCCCTCGTTTGGCCCTAAATACTAGGTTTGTACACCTAGCCACCTCCGCCAAGACCTATGCAACTCCCATAGACATTGCCATCGCTTCGAACAGGGCCATCGATGTTGGCGTGTTGCGCTGTGCCTGGTGCGACGGAACTGTCCATGACCGGTCTGTCGCGCCGATGGGACCATCTACTAGCACGGTTGCCTCGATGCCATGTGCGCCTGCGCTATGGTGGCATGGCGCAGGTACTACAAGGACGGGGCTTGCTCGGTGCCTATGTCGAGGCAGACGCTCCTTCTCGTCATCTTCTTGCTCTTGTTCCTCGCCATCCTACTCCTCCTTAATGTCCTCTAACGCGCACGACCACCCTTCCCATAATCTGACTTGTTCCTATTTGTAAGATCACACATTTCACGGTCTTTAGCCATGCCCTCGAATTTAGCCTCCTCCAAAAATTAGAGAGAGAATGGTTTGGGAGAGGCTAGAGGCAGAAACACATATTAAGGAATTACGCTTTCTCGAGAAAAAATTTCTATCGCCAATAACAGGTTCAAGGTTCAAAACTTATCAGGATTGTGTTAATTTTAGGATTATGAGTTAGGTTATATTTAGTTTTTGCCTACAAATTTAAAATTTGTTTTGGACTAACAAACAAGATGTGGCTGGAGAACCAACATACTGTTGGATAGTTATGGCTCTTTTAATTCATAGAAATTTCATAGCTTTTTAATCTTATAGGATTTTTTTTAGACATGTTGTTTAATTCATAGGAACATGTTCTATAGAAATCTTGCAGGTCTCCTTTGATTAATAGAATATAAAAAACATAGAAATATGAAAAGCATATGATTTGAATGTCATGCGTACTTAAATCCTAGGGAAGATGAAGTTTGTTTGATTGTAGCAAAGGAACTTTTTTCATGAGGTATGACCTAACGCTTTTTTCTGCTACAATCAAACAACTTGGATAGGAAATTTTCTGTAGAATTTATACGTTTCCTATGAATCAAAGGAGCCGTAGTGCAAATCCTATCGAAAAAAACATGAGGTCATATGTCATGTAAATTTTCCTTAGGTACAATCAAAGGAACCATATGAATCCTTCCATAGGATTCGATTCAAGTAGCCATGCCATTTCAATCCTATACTTTTTCTATTCATATGATTTTTCCTATCCTATGAACCAAAGGAGCTCTTTAGAGGGTAGTCGCACCCCATAGCTCACAGAGTACATACCACATGTTTGACACTTTGGTGATTTATAAAAAAAAAATTTCCAGCAGGAGGTGATGTTTGTGGACTCAGTTTATCGGAGATGCTAATAAAGATAGAGTGTGCGTGTTTTCGTTTCGTATGGATGACTGTATGTACTTATTTGTGAATGTTTGTTCTCCGTTTTTCTTTAAAAAATCGTTTTAAACATTTTCCAAGGAAAAGCACTTTGACCCTTGTGACGCGAAGGAAGGAAAAAGATCTGGACGCGCCTCGTCGGCGGCACCGCCGCCCCTCCGCTTTCCCTCGCCACGCGCCCACCGATTCAACGGAACGCGTACCTCCCGCCGCGTGATTACCGCACCAATTACTCCACAAAATTAAACACCCGGCGCAGCCCACACTAACACTAATGCCTCGCAAATATCCATATAAACCCCCGCAAAAAAAATCCCACCCCAAATCCCGAGCCACTCCGCGAAATCGACACACACCTTCTCTCTCTCTCTCTCTCTACACTACCCTACCCTACCTCCTCCCCCATCGCCGCCCCCTTCCTCTCCCCTCCACCACCCCCCGCCGGCGCCGGCGGACCGCCGTCCCACCGCCTCCCCGACCCCCGCGGGCGGCGGATCGCCGGATCCACACCCGATCCGGAGCCGGCTCCCGCCGATCCACCCGGGCCGCGCGGTTCCCGATCTGATCCATCCCGCCGGCGCGATCCCGCGGGGCGATTACTCTACCCTCGGGGGTGTCGGGGTCAGGGCGGGCTGGCTGGCAGATAGATGATGAAGCCTTCCGCGTCCTCGCTGTTCCGATCCGTCTACCAGTAGGTTCCCTCCGTCGGGTCGGACTAGGATTCGTGCTCCTCTTGGCAGAACCCGACATATATATAGAGAAGGTCGACATAGGTCGTCCTCTGCTCAGTTCCGCCCGAAAGATTTGATCTTTGGGGCGGCTCGGCTGCAATTTTGCGGAGCGCTTAGAGGCGCCGATCTGTGCGAGTTATTAGGGTTTCCGTTCCTTGAGATTTTGTCCCGGAGACGGCCCTTTAGGAGTGGGTATTTTGTGGCTGTGAGAGGAGAATGACGACCTCTAATAAGCCGATTTCGCTGGCTGGGCCGGTGGACGCCGATGTCCTCAGGACAGCGGAATTAAACAAGGTTAGGAACCATTTACCATCTCATCGATCACTGATTGTTTCACATTGTATAGCCTGAGATGGTTTTGTGACTCACTCAGATTCTTGTTTTTCTTTGTGACCACTACTGCAGTTCTTGGTTGATGCTGGGCTGTATGAAACCGTGGAGGAGTCGGCCAGGCGAGAGGAGGTGCTGGGGGAGCTTGACAAGGTAACTACGCCCTTCGCGTGCTGTTCAAACTGGCAACTCCGTGTTACCATCATGTACGCTTGGTATAGGTTATCTGGTTGCTGAACAGAACCCTTGTTTGAGTTTGCAGATTGTCAAAGACTGGGTGAAGCAGTTAACTAGTCAGAGGGGGTACACCGATCAAATGGTTGAAGAGGCAAATGCCGTGCTTTTCACCTTTGGGTCGTACCGTCTTGGGGTGAGGCCATCAGCACTCACTATTTACTTCTAGCGTGTTATTACCTTTTAAAGTTTCAAATCCACCATGCCAGCAAAAAAACAAAAAACGTTTTTTTTTGTGTGTCTGGGAAATGCCACTATGGGAACTAGTAGAACAACTGGTTAAACTATTTTCTTTAGGTACAAACTGGACTAATTCTTAACTGCACACAGGGGCTGCGTCAGCTCTGATAACAGCACACTATGGAGTTAGACAGCAAATCGAACAATGAGCACGGATACAGAAATCTTATTGATCTGCTTGTTTTTTGCACTTGACAATGTGGGATATCTGTAGAGAAGGAGAGAGCCATGGACAGCGTGTCACCTTACTGATTAGGCCTTCTCACAGGATGCCGCGTTGTGTGTCCATACTGCTGGAGTTTACTGGACGTGCATCTCATGTCTGTGCAGATTGTTCATGTTTTGTCAAGTATAATTAGAGAATAATAATAATTCCATACATAAATTATAGGATATGGCATGGGAACCTACAGCATCTTCTGTTGTGTGGTCATTGTGATCCTTTGAGCTGGCCTAAGATTTATAGTGCTCACCCTGTCTAAAGCAAGCTCACTGTAGCCAATGCGATAAACTATTCCAAGCTTTATGTTATAAATACCAACTCTTTCTCAACTGTAGTTATAACATGAATGCAATACTATTTAAGCTACTGGATGTCCTCAAATTATGAGTGTTTCCTCTTAACTATCCAATCCAATAACGAATCTTTGCAATTGTATGGCCACTTGTAAAGCATTTGGCTCAACTCATCCTGCTCAGAAGTGTCATTTCTTCCCAGCTCAATTTATGTATGTTTTAGGCATGTTAACGTCTGTCTTTCTCATAAAATTATATTATAACCTGTGCATGATTTTGCACTTCTGTTTTGATAGGTCCATGGACCTGGGGCTGATATCGACACGTTATGTGTTGGGCCTTCTTATGTGAATCGTGAGGTAATATTTTCTTCCTAGTTTCAGTAGTTTTTTTTTTGTTAGGTGCTGTTCCTAACATAGTAACTTTTCTGCAGGAGGACTTCTTTATTGTACTGCATGACATATTATCGCAAACAGAGGAAGTGACTCACCTCCAACCTGTACCTGATGCACATGTCCCTGTTATGAAATTTAAATTCCATGGGATATCAATTGACCTTCTTTATGCCAGCGTTTCTCTCTTAGTTGTACCATCTGTAAGTTTATACCTGCAAGTTATGTCCATCCATTTGTTTGTTTCTGAATGTGCACCATGCTTTTGTTTGTATGCAACATTCCAAGAATCCTACATGCGGTATTCAAATCATTTCTCATATTTTTAGTAAGGAGGTATACGAACCATTTTTTACTTCTGATATCTGTGTTTTCAGTATGCATATCGATTACCTTTTTGACGTATGTATAATAAATCAATAAATCAATGATGTTAATAGACTACTCTATTTTGGCATTTGTCCGCTAGTGTACTATGGATATGAAGTAGGTTTATTCTGCTATCCATAGTGTGATCTAGGTCAATCCTTATCGCTCCCGTGTGCTTATTTTTTAGTGTTTCTGATATATCTATCAGGTTAGTCATGTAATGGCCTATTTTTTGCAGTAAAATCATATTTTCTTGCTTGCAGTTTAAGGTTGCAATATTACCAATATTTTGGATGTAAAACTTTCAGTTGAACTTTCTGTCATCACCAAAACTTGAATCTTCTATTGTGATGATCAAAGTATCCTGTTCGCATTCCATGGCGCATTCTGTTGTTGTTGTAAATTATTTGCTGTTTAACTTGCTGTGGTGATTAACGCTTGAGTCCTGTATCATCATGATCCACATGTCTCCTGTTTGCTAACCTCATGGTAAAGCCTACTTTGTCACCATTGGCATTTGACTGTATTCCTTATTTTCTTAGCTCCAGTGATGTCGTTAGTATGAACTGTTCATTGCATACTTCTATGCATATCCCCGAGTTTTTTTCTTTCAAAATGACCACTTCGCTACTTGAGATGCATGTGTTTAACTCACAGTTCTTCATTAACAGTCTGGGGGTGTGATAAAGGAACAATTCACAGCCATCAACGCAGCACGTCTTCTGCTGTTAATTTTTCAGCCGTTTAATTTCTTTTGCTGTCTTGTTCTTTAAAATATGAAAGGATAAGGTTTACTTGGAAGTTCACTTCCTGCCCTCTTGCTTATGTTATCTGAAATTATTTCAAGAGATACATTTTAGTCTTAACATATGGCTGCAGGATTTGGATATCTCTCAGGAATCAGTGCTTTATGAGATTGATGAAGCTACTGTTCGCAGTCTTACTGGCTGCAGAGTGGCTGACCAAATTCTTAGGCTTGTTCCGAATATTGAGGTTGACTCAAGGAATTATAATCTCTGTTCTTGTTTAATAGTTGACCATTTCTTCTTTCGTCTATCTAGGATGGCGGTATTAACAATATGTATGGTATCTTGTAGAACTTCCGAACAACACTAAGGTGTTTGAAGCATTGGGCAAAAAGAAGAGGTGTTTACTCAAATGTAAGTGCATTTTTTTATTGTTATTATTGCAACTATTACTTCTCTTTAAACTGTTAGGATTAATTTGAGCATCTATCTGGCTAGGTTACTGGTTTTCTTGGAGGTGTCAATTGGGCATTACTGGTTGCACGTGTCTGCCAGCTCTATCCTAATGCTGTACCAAGTATGCTGGTCTCGAGATTCTTCAGAGTATTCACCCAGTGGCACTGGCCAACTCCAGTGATGCTGTGTGCTATTGAAGAGGAGGAGCTTGGTTTTCCTGTCTGGGATCCGCGCAAGAATCCTCGTGATAGAACTCATCATATGCCCATTATCACCCCAGCATATCCATGCATGAACTCTAGCTACAATGTATCGACCAGCACACTGAGGGTTATGATAGAGCAATTTCAGTTTGGCAATAAAATATGCCAGGTAGTCTTCTTTACCATTATTAAAGTTCCTGTTAGGTGTTTATTGTTTTGACTGTTATCCAATCTTCAATGCAGGAAATTGAGTTGAATAAGGCTAATTGGTCTGCCCTTTTTGAACCTTTCAATTTCTTTGAGGCATATAAAAATTATCTACAAGTTGACATCATCGCCGAAGATGATGCGGATCTTAGACTTTGGAAGGGATGGGTGGAGTCTCGGTTAAGGCAACTGACTTTAAAGGTAATATGTTTATGTTCTGTAGGATCAGAGGAGTAGAAATTAATGATTGGCATAGGAACTAGTGGGTTTGTCGGTTTAGCCTGTTTTAAGCATCAAACAAACCCTTTTGATTTGATTTTTAACTGAATGTGATTATTGTTTATCTGTAACGCTTGACAGTTTAGTATGCATTATTTTATTGACACTGCAGATTGAACGGGATACATATGGAAAGTTGCAATGCCATCCTTACCCATCAGAGTATGCAGATCCTTCTAGACAGTGTGCTCATTGCGCTTTCTTCATGGGTTTATCAAGGAAAGAAGGTGTGAAAATACAAGAAGGTCAAGCGTTTGATATACGTGGGACAGTTGATGAGTTTAGGCATGAAATCAACATGTATATGTTCTGGAAGCCTGGGATGGAGTTGGCTGTTTCTCATGTTCGGAGGAAGGAAATTCCAGCTTATGTATTCCCAGAAGGATACAGGCGACCTCGTCCTCAGAGACATGTGAATCATCATCAACAGTCTGGTAAAAATGCAACTGAGAATGGCACATTGACTGGATCTCCAGATGGTCAGCTAAAGAGGAAGCATGCTTCTGCTGGAGTGGATGATACTGAACCTTGCAGACCTGTTAAGAGGGCTTCAGTCAGCCCAGTTCACCCCAAAACTTCATCACCTCTGTCTGGGAGCCCGGTTCAACCCAAAACTTCATCACCTCTGTCGGGGAATGTTAGTGACGATCCCACAAGCAACAACCAAACCAAAGATACTTCTAATGCAAGCGGTGGGAGTCAGGATTCCCCTAGCAGTGGCAATGAAGAACAAGCAAAGTGTTCAAGTTCATCACAGGCATCGGAGAAAAGCTTGGATTCGATCCCATCAGGATCCAAATGTGTGAAAGTGGAAGCTGCCTGTTCCGGTGACGTGACCAGCAAGCAAGCAAACTGTATTTCACATGTCAATGACAACACTGCTCCAGCTGTCGTAGTCAGTACAACTTTAAAGCGTGTTGCTGAGAAGGTTGTATTGGAGCTCGTTGGAAGTGAAAGCTTGGGTGGCAATAATGCAGATTTACTGCACATCACAGAAAAGGACATGGGAAATGTCCTTGCTGAAAAAGTCCACTTCGGTGGGAACGGAGTTTCTCAGAGCGGCCTCCATGAAGAGCTAGAGGTCTCTGCTTCTGGTGCATTCTCTCCTTTCTTCTAATGTCTAGTGATTAATTTCTAGATATGAAATGAACTTATGTATTTGATGTTTGTTCTGTAAATCTGAACATTTTGATTGAAGTGCTTTCTAAAGCTCATGCAGGTGTGAACTCGGATGGATCCAAGAAGTCAGCACTGAGGCATGGTCTTGAACCCAATCCTTGTACATTGACTATTGCCGTTGTTCCATTTTCTTTATACTCTGCTTTTCGGTATTTGTTTGCTACTTTCTGCAGGGTTAGTCTGATGTCTACAGCATGAATTGGAGAACGGGGGAATGGAGGGTCTGGTGTCTCTTTGGTAAGTTGCTCAACTCACAAACTTTCCTTTTGGACACAGATCTGCAAAAGCACTGGGGATCCTTGGAAGGAAGATGGTGGAAAATCATGTCAGGCAATGACATGGCAAAAACAGCATTCAAGCAAAGTTTCCGTCATGGGAGGCCATAAGATGTCTACCAGCTCTAGATTATGGCAAGTTCTTTTATCGAGCCTAGCTCACCCCGTAACTTCGTGTCCAGAGTTGCGGTGTAGTTGGCTCTAATGGACCAGCAGTCCCCCCTGGGTTGACTTGTTAACTTCCCAGGGTTGTCCTGCTCTTCTGCTGTAGATCTAGATTGGAAATAGACGTGACTTATCCTCCTGTAATTCTCAAGGCCCCATTTGTACCTCCATCCGTTGTAATATAAGATTTGCAAGATGGTTCATTGTACTCTGGCGTGTCTCTATTTTTTCTTGTTTTATTATGTTCATAGTGTTTTTGAGTTCTGGTTTCCCCGAGGTTCGTTGGTTTGTGCTCCTAACTGCTGAAGAGAAACAGAGAGAAATCCTAAATGACCTGTACGCGTTATTTGCGAACGGTTTAGCTGTGCTTTGAGTACTCAGATGCAGCGCAACATCAGGTTTATTTCGATTCATCTCAAAGTAGGTCCTCAAATTTTGTCCTCAATGTGTCCGATTTGGGGTGGGTGCTCAGCCACCGTCCACTGAACCCAATGGCGCTCCTTGAAGGTGCACTGACAACTCAGAGAACCAAAACCAAAGGGAGGAGTCCAGAATGCTTGTGTGAAGGAATACGGCTGGGCAGTGAAGCGGACTTGAAAATTGATTTCTTTGGGATTAAGCTTCCATTTTCACATATAACCTGCTTTAAAAGCCAAAGGTGTGCCGGAAATTGTCTTTGGCTCTTGAAAGTTTCAAAAAATTGTGGGAGGTATGTAGTCAATGTTGTAACCTGCAAGCAGGCAAAAACGGAATGCGAAATTCTTTATATTGTAGGATACATAAAAAATAACAAAATCTGATAAAAATTGGACATTTTAAAATATGCGTACTTAAATCCCCATACTTTTTTTTAAAGAACAGTATAAGTTCAAAAAATAGCGAGATCATTGGAGCCAAAAATCTCCACTCCAAGGCGTGTGAGGTATTGTGCTCACCATCTGAAAAAGAAGTATTGTGCTCAAGAGTGGGTCAGAGTTAGTAGCACTTAATGTTTTCGACTTAGACAATTGCAGAATTTTTTTCTCTCCAAATGGGGGTAATTCCCCGGTCTCTGTATCAAATTGATGCATGCAACCATTTATTGAAAATCACCCAGTGTAAATAGCCTTACAACCTCAAACTCAAGGGTCACCCAAGGTGTTCATGAAAATAAGCCATCTAAAAATCGAAAACAGGGGAGAATACATCACACTCCTAAGTAGTATTATGTATCCTATCAGTATGCTGCCAACCATCTTGGCTGAAGATAGCCCGAACGATCGCCATTAGTCGTGTGCATCCAGAATCCATATGTATACGCTGCTCCTCCGGCTGAAGGTATGACCACATTTGGATCCAGTAGACGGCCTTGTGAATAACCTGCAAAAAGAACACACCTTCTGCCTTGTTAAAAACAGCATCATTACGATAATTCCAAATTACCCATAACAAAGCACAAACTCCTATGCGAATTCGAGCTTTCGTTTAGACAGTTGCAGATGCAATAATCCTTATTGGTTCTTCCAGGTAAAGAACACTTACCAATGCTTCAATTTTTTTTTGAATTTGAGCCACCTTCCAATGGTCCAGGTGTTGTTGATTCCCTTATTCGGTGGATACGAGATCTGACGAGCTGTGGGTTTATTGCAGTAACGAATATGCTTAGATGCTCTGACAGGGTCGTAGTAGCCTCAGGTAGCAACCAAAGTGGGAATTAAGCTACTCTACGTGCCAACAAAGCTCATTGCACCAGGTGGACCTACTTGCCTACTTGGTACGAGCCTCAGTACCCTACACCTGTGGAGTATCTCAGATCGAGGTAACCACACCAAGATCAAGTTAGTCAATGATGCCAATTCACCATGCCTAGAGGGCGCAATAGACCTCATATGCAGGCGAGACGCCTCCATAATTTTTTTTCGAGAATACACCCTGAAACCCTGAAAGGTGTATCAATCGCATAGAAGAAGGACCAAGATGGCTGGTACAACGCCCAAAGGGCAGCACGATACAACACAACGTCACACAAGCACCACGATACAAACGCAACGCCACACGGTTAACAACACTACTCGCTATAGCTAACCGGCAAGGACACGCCTTGCACCGCCACCAGCTAAGAATGGAGGGGGACGATGCACTAAGCTTCTAGGACACGTCACAACCGAAGGAAGGAACTTCAGTAGACCGACTCCAACTCCAGGAAGACCCAAGCCAACGCAACCGTCCACCCATAAGCGCCTAAGGGTCAGCGAGAGAACGGCGGGACCGAACCAGACCGGAGGAGGCGACAACCAAGAAGCGCCGTTGACGGAGTAGATACCGCTCCGGAAGCCCACACTCTAGGTGGCGGCCGACATCGACTCCAGCAGGTGCACCGAGGACTCCACGAACCACCAAGACAACGCCTCCAAGGAGGGGAACGACGCCTCCGTAAATGGCAACTAGTGCTGGCGTCCCATATGCCCGATCCGGCGCTCACTACAGGAATGAGCCGATATGCCGAGGGCCGGGTCGGCGTAGCCTGTTTTGGCCGTCGCGGCTACGCCGAGGGCAGCCCTCGGCATAGCTCCTTGATTGCGCGTAATTAACACGTCCGTTGGGAACCCCAAGAGGAAGGTATGATGCGCACAGCAGCAAGTTTTCCCTCAGTAAGAAACCAAGGTTATCGAACCAGTAGGAGCCAAGAAGCACGTTGAAGGTTGTTGGCGGAGGAGTGTAGTGCGGCGCAACACCGAGGATTCCGGCGCCAACGTGGAACCTGCACAACACAATCACAGAACTTTGCCCCAACGTAACAACGAGGTTGTCAATCTCACCGGCTTGCTGTAAACAAAGGATTAGATGTATAGTGTGGATGATGATGTTTGTTTGCGAATAACAGTAAAGAACAATTGCAGCAGTTTGTATTTCAGATGTAAAGAATAGGACCTGGGTCCACGAGTTCACTAGCGGTGTCTCTCCCATAAGATAGCGGATGTTGGGTGAACAAATTACGGTTGGGCAATTGACAAATAAAGAAGGCATAATAATGCACATACATATATCATGATGAGAACTATGAGATTTAATCGAGGCATTACGACAAAGTACATAGACCGCTATCCAAGCATGCATCTATGCCTAAAAAGTCCACCTTCAAGGTTATCATCCGAACCCCTTCCAGATATTAAGTTGTAAACAACGGACAATTGCATTAAGTATGGTGCGTAATGTAATCAACACAAATATCCTTAGACAAAGCATCGATGTTTTATCCCTAGTGGCAACAAGCACATCCACAACCTTAGAACTTTCGTCACTCGTCCCGCATTTAATGGAGGCATGAACCCACTATCGAGCATAAATACTCCCTCTTGGAGTCACAAGTATCAACTTGGCCAGAGCCTCTACTAGCAACGGAGAGAATGCAAGAACATAAATAACATATATGATAGATTGATAATCAACTTGACATAGTATTCAATATCCATCGGATCCCAACAAACACAACATGAAGGATTACAAATAGATGATCTTGATCATGATAGACAGCTCACAAGATCTAACATGATAGCACAACGGGGAGAAGACGACCATCTAGCTACTGCTATGGACCCATAGTCCAGGGGTGAACTACTCACACATCGATCCGGAGGCGATCATGGCGATGAAGAGACCTTCGGGAGATGATTCCCCTCTCCGGCAGGGTGCCGGAGGCGATCTCCCGAATCCCCCGAGATGGGATTGGCGGCGGCGGCGTCTCGTAAGGTTTTCCGTATCGTGGCTCTCGGTACTGGGGGTTTCGCGACGAAGACTATATGTAGGCGGAAGGGCAGGTCAGGGGGCCACACGAGGGGCCCACACGCTAGGGCCGCGCGGCCAGCACCTGGGCCGCGCCACCCTAGTGTCTGGCCACCTCGTGGCCCCACTTCATCTCTCCCTCGGACTTCTGGAAGCTTCGTGCAAAAATAGGACCCTGGGCGTTGATTTCGTCCAATTCCGAGAATATTTCCTTACTAGGATTTCTGAAACCAAAAACAACAGAAAACAGCAACTGGCTCTTCGGCATATCGTCAATAGGTTAGTGCCGGAAAATGCATAATAATGACATATAATGTGTATAAAACATGTGAGTATCATCATAAAAGTAGCATGGAACATAAGAAATTATAGATACGTTTGGGACGTATCAAGCATCCCCAAGCTTAGTTCCTACTCGCCCTCGAGTAGGTAAACGATAACAAAGATAATTTCTGAAGTGACATGCTATCATAATCTTGATCATACTATTGTAAAGCATATGAGATGAATGCATCGATTCGAAGAAATGATGAAGATAATGAGTAAACAAATGAATCATATAGCAAAGACTTTTCATGAATAATACTTTCAAGACAAGCATCAATAAGACTTGCATAAGAGTTACTCATAAAGCAATAAATTCAAAGTAAAGGCATTGAAGCAACACAAAGGAAGATATAAGTTTCAGCGGTTGCTTTCAACTTCAACATATATATCTCATGGATAATTGTCAACATAAAGCAATATAACAAGTGCAATAAGTAAACATGTAAGAATCAATGCACACAATTGATACAAGTGTTTGCTTCTAAGATAGAAAGAATAGGCAAACTGACTCAACAATAAAGTAAAAGATAGGCCCTTCGCAGAGGGAAGCATTGATTACTATATTTGTGCTAGAGCTTTTTATTTTGAAAACAGGAAACAATTTTGACAACGGTAGTAATAAAGCATATGAGTTATGTATAAGACATCTTATAAGTTGCAAGCCTCATGCATAGTATACTAATAGTGCTCACACCTTGTCCTAATTAGCTTGGATTAACACTGATTATCATTGCATATCATATGTTTCAACCAAGTGTCACAAAGGGGTACCTCTATGCCGCCTGTACAAAGGTCTAAGGAGAAAACTCGCATTGGATTTCTCGCTTTTGATTATTCTCAACTTAGACATCCATACCGGGACAACATAGACAACGGATAATGGACTCCTCTTTAATGCATAAGCATTCAACAACAGTTATTATTCTCATAAGAGATTGAGGATTAGCTGTCCATACTCGAAACTTCCACCATGAATCATGACTTTAGTTAGCGGCCCAATGTTCTTCTCTAACAAGTATGCATACTCAAACCATTTGATTGTGAAAACCGCCCTTACTTCGGACAAGACGAACATGCATAGCAACTCACATGATATTCAACAAAGGTAAAAGAGTTAATGGCGTCCCCAGAAAACATGGTTACCGCTCAACAAGCAACTTACTAAGAAATAAGACACATAAGTACATATTCTTCACCACGATAGTTTTTAAGCTATTTTATCCCATGAGCTATATATATTACAAAGGTAAAGAATAGAAATTTTAAAGGTAGCACTCAAGTAATTTACTTTGGAATGGCGGAGAAATACCATGTGGTAGGTAGGTATGGTGGACACAAATGGCATGGTTATTGGCTCAAGGATTTGGATGCACGAGAAGAATTCCTCTCAATACAAGGCTAGGCTAGCAAGGTTGTTTGAAGCAAACTCAAGTATAAAAGGTGCAGCAAAGCTCACATATAAACAAATTGTAACTATTATAAGACTTTACATTGTCTCCTTGTTGTTCAAACACCTCAACCAGAAAATATCTAGACTCTAGAGATCAATCATGCAAACCAAATTTTACAAGCTCTATGTAGTTATTCATTAATGAGTACAAGGTACATGATGCAAAAGCTTAAACAAGATCTATATGAGCATAACAATTGCCAAGTATCACATTATTCAAGACATTAAACCATTTACCACATGCGGCATTTTCCGTTTCCAACCATATAACAATGAATGAAATAGTCCAACTTTCGCAATGAACATTAAAGATAAAGCTAAGAACATATGTGTTCATACGAAACAGCGGAGCGTGTCTCTCTCCCAAACAAAGAATGCTAGGATCCGATTTATTCAAACAAAAATAAAAACAAAAACAAACAGACGCTCCAAATAAAGCACATAAGATGTGACAGAATAAAAATATAGTTTCACTAGAGGAACCTGATAAGTTGTCGATGAAGAAGGGATGCCTTGGGCATCCCCAAGCTTAGACGCTTGAGTCTTCTTAAAATATGCAGGGATGAACCACGGGGGCATCCCCAAGCTTTGACTTTTCACTCTTCTTGATCATATTGTATCATCCTCCTCTCTTGACCCTTGAAAACTTCCTCCACACCAAACTCGAAACAAACTCATTAGAGGGTCAGTGCATAATTCATATATTCAGAGGTGACATAATCATTCTTAACACTTCTGGACATTTCTCAAAGCTACTGAAAGTTAATGGAACAAAAAAATCCATCTAACATAGCAAAACAGGCAATGCGAAATAAAAGGCAGAATCTGTCAAAACAGAACAGTTCGTAAAGACGAATTTTAAAGTGGCACCAGACTTGCTCAGATGAAAATGCCCAAATTGAATGAAAGTTGCGTACATATCTGAGGATCACGCACGTAAATTGGCAGATTTTTCTGAGCTACCTATAGAGAGGCAGGTCGAAATTCGTGACAGCAAGAAATCTGTTTCTGCGCAGTAATCCAAATCTAGTATTGGCTTTACTATCAAAGACTTTACTTGGCACAACAATGCAATAAAATAAAGATAAGGAGAGGTTGCTACAGTAGTAAACAACTTCCAAGACTCAAATATAAAATAAAGTGCAGAAGTAAAATAATGGGTTATCTCCCATAAGCGCTTTTCTTTAACGCCTTTCAGCTAGCGCAGAAAGTGTGTATCTATCGAGAGATGAAGCATCAACATCATAATTTGTTCTAATAATAGAATCATAAGGTAACTTCATTCTCTTTCTAGGGAAGTGTTCCATACCTTTCTTGAGAGGAAATTGATATTTAATATTACCTTCCTTCATATCAATGGTAGCACCAACAATTCGAAGAAAAGGTCTTCCCAATATAATGGGAAAAGATGCATTGCATTCAATATCCAAGACAACAAAATCAACGGGGACTAGGTTATTGTTAACCTGTTGCGGTCAGAAATCCACTGGCGGGCAGCGACGGGCAACACCGTAGAGCCGGGAATCTCCCAGGACTGCGGCTGGCCCTGGTCCCTCCGAGCGACGGCCCGCAAAGCCTTCTGCACACACGTCCGATGCTGTCGCAAGGGCGTGCCACCTGACCTATACCTGGTCAGGAAGGTGTTGGATGATGCCTCGCTTAGTTTCCTGCATGGCATACACGTAAACGTTAAATACGAGCCTCGATCGGCTCTCAGGTTATCTCCGTGAATCGGCTCAAAGAGCCGATCCACCCATGATACGTACGAGGTGTACGATCGGATGGTGGTCCTGCTTGATCAAGATAAAGCTAAAGCGACCTACTACGATTTGGGGTTTTCACCGCATAATCGGAACATCCTACTCGTGATTGGGCCTCGCGCTCGCGTACGGTGATCGTGAGCCGATCCTAGACAGGGCCTAAAAACCAACACGAGGTTGATCCTCGGAACGTCCTGTCTAGGGCTAGCAAACGACACCCTACACGCCGCTGGATCCTCCAACCCTTTGTAAGGCCTAACAATGCAGATATTAAACTAATCCTTGAAGAACAAGGAGCAATCATAACGGATCGGATCTACTAAATAATGATCAAGCGGGGTGCCGCCCTTACACCCGTGACAGGCGTAAGGACGGCTAGATGCCTAAGGGTTGCACGACGATAGCATATGATACGAAGAGCAATGCTAACCCTAAAAACCCTATGATAACTACGTTGCTCGCCATCAAAAAGGCTTCAGTACGAGCAACGCATGGAAGACGAATAAACGTGCGCTGCCTAGATCGCAAGATGCGATCTAGGCAACATGGTGCTTACCCGGAAGAAACCCTCGAGACGGGGGAGTTGGCGATGCGCCGAGATTGGTTTGTGTTGAACGTTGGTTGTTGTTTATTCCATAAACCCTAGATACATATTTATAGTCCGGGGGCTTTCTAATTCGAGCGTGCACCTAACCGTGCACGGGTTAAACTCTAACTTCTACCGACATGTATCCTACTATGGTACAGATACACGGGCAATTAGCCCAAACTTGGTACACAAGGCCGATTCATGTATTTCTTCTATGTATATTCTTCAAGCCCATCTCCAATCGCGGCCCACCTCTGATCCGGTCAAATTCTGGTGATAACACATGCCCCCCTGGTTTTGGAAATGACATTTCCAAAATCATTACACTTTTCTTTCGTCGGGTCATGTCGTGGCAGAGCAGAACTGCCGCAGTATCCTTCATTACGATGCCTTGCCTCTTCCACTTCTCCGCGTGGCCTGCGAAATTTTTTCGTTGGGCACCACTTCCTCGGAAACTGCTGTGGCATTGAATCTCTACCATATCCCCTTTTATTTAACTGTTCCAAACAGTTTGCTTCTCCTTCATCCTCCTCGCATTAGCACCCAAAAAACCCTCCTGTGCCACCATGTCTTCTTCCTCCTCCTCCTCTTCCGGTCTCTCCTACGGGTCTTCCTCCTCCCGCGAGACGCCGGAGGACATCCGCGCACCAGAAGAATGGGACCAGGAAGACCACGCCTCCTTCATCTGGTCCGAGGACGACCAGTCCTTGACCAGCGGAAATGAAGATCTCCAATTCCTCGCTGATGGGGATCTGGAATCGGAAAGCGAGGATGACCTATTCCCCTGGGACGGCTGCCCCTCCTCTGAAGAAGAGGAAGAGGAAGACGATGACGACGACTCCCTCGAGGGCTACCCGCCGGCGAAACGCCTCCGCATGTGGTGGGACGACGACGAGCAGCGACGATGAAGAGGAGGATGAAGCTCCCGTAGAGGGCTACGGGAGCAGCGACGAGGAGCCCATCGGCAGTAGTGCCGATGAGAGCTCCGAGGATGACGACGAGGGCAGCGATGGCCCGTAGACTAGGATCTACTAGTGTAGGCCTAGTAGTAGTAGATTGGTCAACAGACCCTTCTTTTGTTCTTCCTTCTTTGAGCAATCGGCTCTTTCTTTGTAAGAAATCCTGTTCATTAATGAAGAAATTTCCCCAATTTGATTTTGCCGATTTCTTTTAAGCCGATTCTCAATGAGCCGATGGCAACGCATCGGTCTCTCATAATCCGCCCTTCATCTCTTCGACCACGGGGTGATTGCAATCTTGGTCAAAGCTCAATAAGCCGATGTCATCGCATCAAGCCCTCATGAACTATCCTTCACCTTTTCGATCAATGAGTTTGAGTTCTGCTGGATCACCACCCTTGACGAAAATCACGACGCAGGATTAGCCGATGGCCACCCAATCGGCTTTCAAAAACAGAGCATCCACCAGTGCCAGCTGCCCCCGAGTCTCAGTCAAGGCGAAACAGAGACGAGGACACGCAATTCAGACAAATGGACCCGGGCTCGATCATGTCTGAGAGAGCTACCATGCAGAGCTAGCCAGAGCCGATCACTTTCCTTCCGTTGAAAGTCGATATGTAGATAATCACCAACGGCTTAACTCCTCTGACAGCATTGCCTTGTGCCCTGAACACGCAGCGGGTAGCTCCTGTGTCATTTTGCTAGAGTCGATGGCTATGCATCGGCTTTCTATCCTTAAGTCGATGTCTGCGCATCGGCTGTGCTTAAAAAATTTCCAATTTTTTACGGCCGATTTATGTATCGGCCCCCATACTTCAATACCCATCATCAAAGAATATCTTGTGCTGCTGGGCATTTGAAAGACACTTCTACTTCATATCCTCGTGTTTTATCCACCTAGGTGCCCCCCGAGCCGATTCTTTCAAGGGATTTGATGGCATCGGCTCTTCAGGTATTTCCTGTTGGATCAAATGCTGAACCCAGGCAGAATGTATGGTGAGGATAATTTTGGCCGATTGCTGGAATCGGCCTCCATGTTGTTTGCTCGATGAAGGTTTTGTAACGTTCCTCCATAGATCCTTGGGGCCGATCTCCTGGATCGGCATCGCCACGTTCGTTCATCGATGTTGCTTTACACGGTCAGGCCGGTGGATAAAACCAGCCTCACCCCGTCTTTTGTCACGTCGATGCTTTCTCGTGGCTTCTCAAAGATGACCGGCCGTGGGCCGCCGTCAAGTTGCGCCACAGGTGCTTCGTCTAATCCTGGAGCGCTAAACTCCGTTGGAAGGATGAAGACCATGTTTGTGCCAGCCGATGTCTCATCATCGGCTTTCTTTTGTCTGGGGCACCACTCTTTTCTTTGTGGCCGACCTTCTTCGTCCAGGGTTCGCTGGATTTTAGCGGCCAGATCAGGCCGCGCCTTCCTCAACGTGTGCAGGTATAACCTTTCAGCTTCTTCCAACCCACGTAGATGCTGAACCCTTCGCTTTTGGGAACGGCAGAGCCCATCAGGGCACCACCTTGGCCGATGATACTTGTCTTCTTCTTCATCATCGTCCTCTAGTTCCTCGAGATCTTCCACCCGAGCGGACTCAGCATGCTTGTTCCGAGGCGGGAGAGGCCCTAGACGCTTGAACACGGACACGTTAGCTGCATCCTTCTTCTTTTGTTTGCATTCTGGGCAGTTGCCGATTGTAGGTAATCGGCTCATTCCTGAATCCTAGCAGTGTCTGAAGAAGGGGCAATCCCAGTGCCTATCCACGTCGTCTTGCTCCCCCGACTTTTCCTTGGCGTGGCGCTCATACCGCTCCTCGTCGCGATCATGCCGGCGACGTCTCCTGTCGTCCCTAGCCAGACGATCTTTTTCATCATCGTCGTTGTATCGCCGGCGTTGGTCGTATTGACCCACATACTTGTTGAGGAGGTGATCAGAGAGAGGTCGCTGATATCTCACGTTCCTCACTTCTCCCTCTGTGATGTAGCGCTTGCCATCATGACGGAGCCGATCGCGTGGAGCGGCTTCCTCCGTGTCTTTGCTATGAGAGCAGCTGTCCTCATCTCCGTCCTTACCAGAGTGGTGCCCAGGTCCCACCATGTTGATATTGCACGAGGAATCTGGCTGGCACCCTCCATGGTAAGTATACTCCACCATGTTAACGGCGGGGAAGGGGTGCGTGTCGACCTTCATGGCGTACTGGTTGAAAATTAGCCGCCCTTGTTCTATCGCCATTTGGACCTGCTGACGCCACACCCTGCAGTCATTAGTGGCGTGGGTGAACGTGTTATGCCACTTGCAGTATGGCTTTCCGTTCAGCTCCTGCACCGTGGGGATCTTGTGGCCTTCGGGTACCTTTAGCTGCTTCTCCTTGAGTAAGAGGTCGAAAATCTGCTCAGCTTTGGTCACGTCGAAGTCGAACCCTTTGGGAGGACCTTGTGGCTTAACCCACTTACAGGACACGGGGCCTGCCGCCCGAGTCCATTCAGCCACTGCTACCTCTTGATCTCCCGCAAGCACCTTCATCCTCGTTCGCCTCAACCAGGACCACCGCACGCTTGAATTTGTCCCGGTAAACATCCGGGTGGCGCTGTTCATATGCCGACAGCCTTCGCACCATGTGCGCCAATGAAGGGTAGTCTCGCTTGGGAGGCCACGTCCTTGATCGATGATGAGAGACCCACCACCGCCAACTCGACTGCTTCTTTTTCACTTACGTGAACCGAATAGCATCGGTTCCTAACGGTCCTGAAGCGCTGGATGTATTCTGACACTGTTTCCCCGCGCTTCTGTCTTACTTGTGCTAGATCGGCAATACCGGCCTCGGAAGCCTCTGAGTGATACTGTATGTGGAACTGCTCTTCCAACTGCTTCCAAGTTCGGATTGAGTTCGGTGGCAGCGATGTGTACCACCCGAAAGCCGATCCTGTGAGGGACTGTGCGAAGAACCTCACACGCAGCTCGTCCGATGCCGAGATCGTGCCCAGCTGTGCCAAATATCGGCTCACATGCTCGATGGAGCTGGAACCATCCGATCCACTAAACTTTGTGAAGTCGTGGAGCCGATATTTGGGTGGTAGCGGGATCAATTCGTACTCGTTGGGGTACGGCTTGGTATAGCCGATTGTCCTCCTTTTCGGCATCATGCCGAATTGGTCTTTCAGAATTGTACAAATCTGATCCGCGGTGATGGTCGAAGGTGTCGAACCCCGAAGATTCGCCCGGGTGGCATACTTAGCCAGCCATGCTTGCTTTTCCAGCTTCGAGCCAACCGCAGGAGCTGAGCTCTGGAGGTTGTTCGGAGTGGCATACTTAGCTAGCCACGTCTCGCTTCTCAATATCTGCTCCCGACGTTCCTCCCGCTGTTCCGTAAGTCCCCTCCGTTGCAGCCTGGTTCGAGAGTGCCCGACCATCGCAGCCCGGCACGTATGCGCACGTGTATCCGTGCGGGATCTCCTTGGGCGCCTCATGTAGGAATTGGTAGTCACTAGGGTCACCACCAATCTTGTAGACGACGTATGCCGACGAGTTCGGCACTTCTGGGGCTGCCAACGCGAACGGCAGCGGTGGACGGGACTAGAGTGGCATCTCTCCTTGGTAAGTCCCCAGAGCCGGTCCTGACGGAGAGTACTGATGGCTCATGATTTCCTGGATCACGCGAAGAGCGACACGCTCCAAAGTGTTCACCAGGCTCTCAGAATGGCGGTGCAGCGAATGAGCCACCATGAAGTTGATCTCCCGACGCAGCGACTCGGTGCGTTCTTCTCGACGGGGAGGACAGGTCCACTCCATCGAGCGCGCTTCAGGTGAGAACCCTTTCCACCTGATGCCATGTGAGCGGGTTCTGTGAAAAGAGCCGATGAGGTCGGCTTCGAGGACTGCCTTGATCTCGTCATGCTTCTTCTTGAGCTCGACAGTCAGATCCTCGTACTTGACCGGAGTGCCTTCCTGTAGGATAACGTTGCATAGAAAACAAAAATTTTCCTACCGCGAACACGCAATCCAAGCCAAGATGCAATCTAGAAGACGGTAGCAACGAGGGGGTATCGAGTCTCACCCTTGAAGAGATTCCAAAGCCTACAAGATGAGGCTCTTGTTGCTGTGGTAGACGTTCACTTGCCGCTTGCAAAAGCGCGTAGAAGATCTTGATCACGATCGGTTCCGGCGCCACGAACGGGCAGCACCTCCGTACTCGGTCACACGTTCGGTTGTTGATGAAGACGACGTCCACCTCCCGTTCC